>NC_134859.1:9005000-9292500 GCF_049852395.1 Peromyscus maniculatus bairdii | reverse complement strand
ATCTAAGCATTTCACTGGCTTACACATAATTTATGGAAATAAGCCATTTTACCCCTTCTGAATTTCTGCTTGTGGTTCATTAAAATAGTCCCTTTATTTCTATAGGGAAAATATATTAGAAAATTTCCATTCTAGTGGAGACCACCACCATACATCAGGAGTCTCTTGATCCTAGACATTCCCAGCCTCTCCAGAATCTGGTGAGCTGGGCAAAGGTGTTTCACCGAACGTGATGTTGTCATTTGTACGCAGCCGTGCATCAGTGCAGCTGATAAAGTGATGCAGGAACAAACATGCTTTTCCTTGTCATTGGCCAGCAGGGATGGCTTTGCTTTATGGATGGTCTAGAGTACTTTCCCCTGCCTTTCTCAGCAGAGCAGTCTCCTGACACACTGCCTCCATCTGATCCCACATGACAGGTGGATAACCCCCAAACACTGTCACTAGATACGTAGGTCCTTAGACACATAGGGAACCTGGTTTTTATTCCTTCCTGCCCAGATACTTGGACTTCACAGATTCTGTTGAGAAGTTCTCTCCTCTGAGGTCTTGCAGGCACTGTGAAGAATTCTATATCAAAAGAAATTCTAAGGCTGACAAGATGGTTCAGTGGGTAAAGTTGCCTGTTGCCAACCCCTGAATTGTATCCCTAGGATCTATATAATGGCAGGGGAGACCTGACCCCTGCAAGTTGTCCTGTGACACACACATGGCATGCACACCCACATATGCTATCACCCACTCTTCCACACACAAGTAAATAAATATAATAAAAATAAAAAGAAATTCTTGCATGATAATTCCTGAGTTTACAGGGAAGTAAGCATACATCCACAATATAACCCAGCTATACCACACTTAGGTATTGACATAGAAGACTCCAAGCTAGCATAGCATACAGATTGCCTGTGTGTGAATGTTCACTGCAGCACTGTTCACATCATACAGCTATGGAATCAGCCTAGGTGTCCAGAATCCAAGGGATGGGAGAAGGGAAATGTGGCTTTTATACACAATGGGCTATAGTTTTCAGCCATAAAGAAGAATGAAATGTCATCAGCAGGAAAGTGCATTCAACTACTGGAGATCATCTTACTAATTGAATTAATCCAGGTCTCAGAGAGACAGATTTTTGTTTCACATGTTTCCGGGATTTTATATAGTCACATATAATTCTGTATATATGCATTAAATGGGAAAAGAACTGGGTTTTTTAAGGTAACAAAATGGGAGGTGGGAGTGAGAAAAGGGGGGATAGGAGGGATGCAACAAAGGGGGGTCATGTTCGACCTAAAGCAGATACTCCTAAGTTCAAATCATGTCCTTCTGTGCTGGGTATATTTCCCTTCATCTGGTGTGTGATGTGGTTCATGTGCTTTGTCAGGGAATTCAGAGATGATTCATATAACATACTAATCAAAATATGAGAGCCAGGAGAAGTGGTCCTGCTACCCAAGGAGTGGTCTCTGAATGCTACCTTCTCAGAGTTGGAGGGACTTGTGAAGCTACAGGGCCCTGGTCCAGTCTGGAAGTGACCTTGATGGTGCCATAGTGTGGACAGAGAACAGCAAGTAGGGGTACAGTCAAGTGGAATAAAGCAGTTTGGATGGATATTGTTTGGAGCAGAAGTGAGTGCCAGGGACTGGGCAGTCATGCGGTGGGCTGGAATAGAGTACGCTGAAGGAGATGAACAGGACAGCCAAGAGGAATGTAGTCTTGAAGGGCTGGGGTGTGACTTAGTAGAGAGCATTCCTAGAGTCCCTCAGGGAGAGGCAGGAGGGCATGGCTCAGAGGTAGAGGACCTGCCTAGGATCGCCTGCCTGAGGGCATGGCTCAGTGGTAGGAAACTTGCTTATCATGCACAAAGCTCTGCATTCCATCCCCAGCACTGAAGGAAAAACAAAAAGGAATGAAGAGGAAAGCCATCTCTTCTTCAGCTTTAATTAAAAAGTGGAGAGAAGGAAAGTGTATCAACTGCAGGTGTTAAGCACACATCCTTAGAGAGAGCAAGATGCTGCTGCTGAGGACCGCAGTGTGGATTGTCCCTCTGGACAAGGACAGGCTCTGTAGCTGCACATATATTGGTGTGATTAAGAGTGGCATCTGCTTAGAATTCTAGCATCAATTTGGTGTGCACCTTGCAATATACCCAACCCCTGCCCAGAGGTGGACCTCGCTGGAATATACAGCAAAACATTGTTAATGATATTTTAAATTTGTAAGTTCCTACATTTGTAGAAGGAACATTGATCATCTTCCTCTACTGCCACTTCCCCCCGCTCCCCCGCCGCCTCCAGTGTCTCCACGTCTCCCTCCAGCCTCATGTGTTCTTTGTTATTTGTAACACTTGCATACAGTTAATGCTGCCCACATGTGCATGGGTATGTTACCGTCTAGTGTGGCACAAGCAATCTAGAAACAGTTATATTTCCAAAGGAGAGTGACAATCCCTCCTCAGAAACTATCGATTGCCAATAGCTTTCTCGCTAGAGCTGGAGCCTCAGAGGCTCCTCTGCCATCTATACTGGAAGTTTGACTGGATTTGTCTTGTAGAGGTCTTGTGCAGGTAACCATAGCTGCTGTGGATTAGTGTGCACATCAGCTATGGCTGCCCAGGACTCAGCATTTCATCGCTCTTCTCCCTATCAGCCAGCTTGTACACTCTTTCCACACTCTCTTCCATTAAATCCCCCAGCCACAGATGGAGGGAAGTTGATATTGATGACCCAGCCACAACTGAGCATCTAGAGTTATTTATGTTTGGAACTTTGACCAGTTATGAGTCTCCATCAAAGCATTAAAAAAAACAAACTTAAATTAGAGTGTACCCCTTCACAGGCCTATGAAGTAATGACTGGAGCAAGTGTGGTCTTCACATCCTCAGGAAGAATGGGTTCTAGTTACTTCCTGTCCAGAAAAACACAAGGTTGGGTACACCCCCATAGTTTGTGTTTTAACCAAACCAGTGTCTCTGGATGCTGATGTGATGCCATCCTTTGATTTTTTGATAGAGGTTGTTTCTGCTGAGATTCCCAAGAGCTCTAACACTAGGTCTTAAGGAGAGCATCCTGTTGGCTGCTGGCTATTCCAGTCTCATGCAGATGTATGGTGAGTGTGATTGTTTGGTGGCTCCTAGGTGCCCTGTGAGAGCGATCTACTCATGGAGTACACAAAAATGACAGGGAGCTATTGTAGGCCAGCCTCACCCTAAGGCAGGTGGAGCTCCTATTGGTATCCACTCAGTCAATTAACTTCTGCACAACATCTGTTGAATCAATGAGAGTTATTGGTATGCAACGGTCAGGAAACTCAGGCAAATTTTGGTTTTCATAGGGAAGTTTTAGATTAGGATGTGGCTCAGTTGGTAGAATACTTACCTAGTATACATAAAGCCCTGAATTTCATCTCTAGCATTTTATAAGTCGGATGTGGTGGCTCACATGTCTAAATTCAGGAGGTAGAAGCGGAAAGATAATGAGCTAAAGGGACAACTCCATTACATGAAGTTTGAGGCTAACCTGGTATATATTAGGCCCTGTCTCATGAAGAAGAAGAAGAAGAAGAAGAAGAAGAAGAAGAAGAAGAAGAAGAAGAAGAAGAAGAAGAAGAAGAAGAAGAACAACAACAAGAAGAAGAAGAACAACAACAAGAAGAAGAAGAACAAGAACAAGAACAAGAAGAACAAGAAGAACAAGAACAAGAAGAACAAGAAGAAGAAGAAGAACAAGAACAAGAAGAAGAAGAAGAAGAAGAAGAAGAAGAAGAAGAAGAAGAACAAGAAGAACAAGAAGAACAAGAAGAACAAGAAGAACAAGAAGAACAAGAAGAAGAAGAAGAAGAAGAAGAAGAAGAAGAAGAAGAAGAAGAAGAAGAAGAAGAAGAAGAAGAAGAAGAAGAAGAAGAAGAATTAGCTGAGCTGGTAGTGTGTCAGCAATAGATTTTTAAACCCTTGGCATTCATCTCCAGTACTACAACAATATAAAATGCACAAGTAGAAGAGAAAATTGAGAAGATGATTTCCCTTATTCAGAGTAAAATCCAAAGATGCAAAGAGCAGGAGGGGCACAGTTGTCTCGTCTTCTTTTTTACTAGGGAATTCCATTATCCTCAACAGTTGGGCCCTACCTTAGGTTGCAGGATAGCAACTTAATGTATGAACATCACATCCTCATTCCATTATGCAGGAAAGAGAATTGGTCGGCTAGTCTAGCTGATTTAGTGAGCTCTAGGTTCAGTGAGAGACCTGTCTTGAGACTTAAAGTGGAGAGTGATAGATGAAGGCACTCGAGGTTGCCTCTGCCCTCCATGTGTGTGCACACACATATACATACACCTATACACATATGCATTAAAGTGAGTGTAGGAAGAGTTTGGGCACTGTCTCCTTTAGCCATATTGTTGGAGCTGGTGTTTACTGAGCAGGGTTTCTTGAGAATTGGTTGGAAATATGCATTGCAGTTAGTTACCTGTCAAGAAGATTGACACACTTCTTCCAACATTGATTTTGCACACTTTTCTCTTCAGCCCTTCATTAAGCCTGGTTTATGTGAGGTTCTGGGAAGAGTCATGACAGAGATGATGGCCGTGAGTTCTTTGTTATTTCAGGCTTAGGTGGAGACAACAGGAAAACTAATGATGCCTTAGTGGGCAATGGTCATGTCTTGTTCACCTTTGATTTTCCTCGATTCATCTGTGTTCCTTTATTTGAGAAAGTGTGTGTTCTACTTACCAGCATAACAGGGAAGTACAACCAGCCACCTCTGGTCAAAGTATAGATTGAGGTACATGATATGAAGGAGGTAAATGGATTGATATGGGTGTGATGTACAGAGTTAGGAAGAGGGCTATATTAATTGTTTCTTTTGTTGCTATGACAACAAACAACATACTTAAAACAACTAGAGGAAGGAAGGGTTCATTTTGGCTCAGAGCTGGAGGGTACAGTACAGCACAGGAGGAAAGACATGGTGGTAGGAGTTTGCAATAGCTGGTCACATTGCGTCACAGTCAGGAAGCAATGGGAGCTGAATTCCAGTGCTGAGCTCACTTTCTCCTTTTTAATCTGTCATGAACCCTGACCCATTGGATGGTGCTCTCACCTTGAGGATGGATCTTCCCACCTCAATTATCCTTATCTAGAAACTCACAAAATTTCTCAGAGATTGTTCCCATAATAATTGTAAGTCCATGGAGTTGACCATCAAAGATAACCATCATGGAGCCTTCTTTGGACATGGAGTAAATAGAGACAACTCACATACTCAAGGACACACACTTCAGTCAGAAACAGGGGTGTTGGTGAGAACAGAAACTGTGTTTACCTGTGCTAGGATGAGAGGGAGGACTTCTGTGAAGATGACTCTGTGCTGTGTTAGAGTGGCTGACTTTCTCCTGCTTCTGCACTTGTTCTTAAATCTATTTATGTCCAACTTCTTTGTCACCAGAGTCTTTCCTGGAATAGCTCTAGCCTAGAGTTGTTCATGCTGCAACTGCTCCAGCAGTACAGAGTGGTAGGGAGAGGGGATTGATGTTTTTATGGGGAGATAAGAAAAGGAAGGCTCTGGTGAAGGCATTCAGTTGGTTGGGAAAGAAAATAACCAAACCAACAAATGTACTGGAGTTACATTTCTGTAATCACTCAATTTGGACGAGTAGCATAGCCTCCAGTTATGAAACCATTTCTCTCATTTTTTTTCTTTTTCTGCAATCTGTCTCCCACTGTGACAGATGTGGCTTATCTCGTGCCCAGTTCTGTAAGAAAAAAAAATCCCTCTTTCTTTCTCCTCCTCTTTCTTCTCCTCTCTTTATCATGAGAGCTGGGAGTGTTTGCCAGTGTCTGCTCACTTCCTGGCTGGCACATTTTGTCATCCCATTTGTGTCTATAATTTGGAGAGTTTTCTCTTTGTTTGTAAATTTGTCATTATCTCACACAAAGTGGCTTGCCATGGCTTAGTAAATATCTATATCTTCACGCTCAAAGTTCCACTCCATCTGCAAGCTCAGTATATTCATACCCAAATGCCATTTCCGAAGGAGAAAATTGGAACCAGAAGGGCTGGCAATAACAGTGGCCTCCAGCAACATCCACTATCATAGGATTAATAGGAATTAAGTCTTCTTGAACCACCCAGAGAGACAGCACTTTTCTCTCAAATTAGGCTTAAATAAAGAGAAGAATTTCCATCAGACCAGTTGTCTTAGACTATTGTTTGTAAATATTTATGTTATTGTATGTAAATATTTATGCATGAACACACACACACACACACACACACACACACTCACCCTCCTGATTGCAGTACCAGCAGAGACCGGAAGAGAGCATTGGATCCCTTAGAGCTGAAGCTACATGCAGTTGTGAGCTAAGTGATTTGGGTAATGGGAACTGCACTCCTGTAGTCCATGGGAAGAACAGCAAGCACTCTTAACCATTTATCAAGCTCTCCAGCCCCATATTACTCAGCTTTATTCATGGTTTCTTGACCTTCTTCTCAAATACATTTTACTTGGCTTTCCAGTATTTTAATGGATCATTCATTAGTTCATCCCCTGGGTGTTATTTTGTCGGTTCTTATTGTGAAGGTTGGGGAAAAAAAGTCTGAGGAAGCCATACTCAAACTATCAGCATCATGGAGAGTCAGCTAAACTTTGTTCTAGAAAAGTTGTCCTGTGTATCAGGGGCCTCAAAGTAGCAGTTGTCCTTAATGCATCATTATATTACACTATTGTTACATTGGAAATCATTGATGAATCTTAACACGAAGCTCAGAGACTGGGGACATGGCTCAGGATGTCAAGTGTTTGCTTTAAGAAATCGTGAGGTGTTCTGTGGATGCAGAGACAGGAGGGTCCCTGGGGCTTGCTGGCCAGCCAGCCTAGATTAGAGAGAAAGTAAGTGGGAACGATTCCTGAGGAACAACACCCAAGATGAACTTCTGGTTTCCAGTGCATACAGATTCCTGTGTACTTAAAGACATTCCCGTGCATGCATGAACACTCCTGTGTACACGTGCATGCACACACATGCACATGCAGAATGAAATATGAACCTCTTGGGGTCTCACCAGACTCTCAAAAGTCATCTGGCAGATAGACCTACTCATCCTTAGTTCCTAGAATTCTCTGCCTTTCTCGGAGGCCATTGACCAGCGGGGCCTCCTCCGAGGTCCTCAGATGTACTATACTCCTCCCTGTTCCAGACCTTTGTGGACACTGTCCTGCTCTGGTTTCTCGAGGCCTCACTCCTTTCTGCTTCTCCAGTGATTTTAGTCACTGGGTAGGTGCTGTGTCTCCAGAAGTCTTCCCTAACTCTAAGAGACAGGTGGGTTCCCAGATAGCACAAATGTCTCTACATTTACATCTAATCTAGTTTCTAAGTCTGTAATATCTATATCCATGTCTATCTATATCTATATCTTTATCTATATCTATATCTACATATAACTTATCAGGGCATCTCTGAAGAATCCATCTCCTTTGAACCTAGTTCTCAGTCTGATTCCACACCACTGTTGCTCAGTCATTGCATTTGAACTGTGGACTGATGGTCCCAAGATGGAAATTATTTTTCCCTACAAGTCCGTCAGTAGTCATGAGTGGAGCAGTGACTTGGGGCCATGCTATGGTTGCTGGGTACCAGGAGCCCTAAAATGAACATGTCATTCTTGTTCTTGTTCTTGTCACCTCTTGTCTCTCTCAGCACTCTAACTTGTCATCTCATTTTATTGTTTATTCCTTTGCCATTTCATGTGTTTGTGTGGTGTGCATCTGTATACTGGATGTTTAAATGTGTGTGGGCCCATGTGTGGGTGTCTGTGCATATGTATTTATGTGCATATGGGGGCCCAAGATTGATGCTGAGGATCATCTTCGATCTCTCTCCCACTGTATTCATTGAGGCAAAGTCTCTTAATCAAACCAAGAGCTGGGCAGTATATCTAGTCTCCATGGCCAGCCTGGTCTGGGGAATTCCCTGTCTCTGCCTTCTGTGCTGGAATTACAAGTAGACACCCTGTCCACCCAGCATTTATGCGAGTTGTGGAGAATCCAAACTTCTGTTCTCACATGTGGGCCATGTGATTAACTGTTGAGCCATCTCCCCACACTATCATCTCATTTTGAAGAGCCCAGCACACTGACTGTCAAAGGGGAAAACATTTAATTTTAAACATCCCTTTAAAATTCTGAGTGCCCCAGTAATCTTATTTCCCAGACCGTTCTTTGTGAGGTGTGTAGGAGTCCATCACATCTATCACATCTGCTCTGGTGCTCTGGAGCGGGGGTCTTTTCTCCACTCTTCCTGGTACTTCTTCCTTCAGCTGTGTTCAACTGACTTCTCAGAATTCTGCATGACCCCACCACCTCTCTGCCTCTCCCTCCATGTTCTGCCTGCTCCTGTTTTTTCTTCCTCTGAGAACACTCATCCTTCATTCCCTCACCACAGAGCTGCGACTCCACAATAGATTTATTCTTTCTTCAGCTGCATTTCCTTCTGTCATCTGCCAGTGGCCATGGAGGAAAGATTTGTTTTTAGTTTTTTAACTTTTTAAGAATCCAATGTGAACAGGTGACTCACTCTAGCCTGGGCGTCTTGGGGGAGTGAGAGTGATCCCCTCTGGGTTGAAGTTTCCTGAGCCACTCTCTGGCTCTAGACTTCTGTGCAGAGACCAGAAAGTCAATTTGGTGTCACCCTGAGCCATGTGGAGACCATGACAGAGAAGACTTAAGTGGAACAATGGCCGAAGTTAGAGACACGCCTTTGCTGTCACCTGGCTCCAAGATTGTGGGGCTATTTGCTACTTAGCATACCTAGCCCATCTCTGCGGAAACTGAGCTTTCTCTCAGCTGCTGTTCCTTTTGACTGTTCACCATTGGCTCTTTATTTTAATGTGTTCCCCTGTTCCCTTGGCATTCCTTCATAGCCAGTCCTCAGACCATGTGTAATGCTCAGCTTTAGTTGTCAGCTTGGCACAATCTGGAAGCACCTGGAAAGAGAGTCTCAGTGAGGGATTTCTACATTGGTTTGGCTTGGAGGGATGGCTGTGGAGGCTTTTCTGAATTAAATTAGTTCATGTGGGAAGACCCAGCCTACTGTGGGCAACACCATTGTCTGGGTAGGGTGTCCTGAACTATGTAAGAGCAGAGAAGTGGAGCTGAGTACAAGCAAGTGAGCATGCACACATTGCTCTGTGCTCTTGACTGTCCCTGTTGCCTTGACTGTCATTAGTAATGAACTTAACCCAAAATTATAACCTAAAATCAATCCTTCCTCCCCTAGATTTTTATCACAGCAACAGAAATGAAACTAGAACACCAGAGTTGTTGTTATTATTGTCATTATTATTTTACATCTTGGCATTTTCCAGAATCACTTGTAAATCTCCCATCTTCAACAGAGTGCCTGTTCTAGCTAGGTTTTCATTCAACCAAAAAATAAAGTGGAATGGAACAAGGTAAAGATGGCATATACCTACAGCTTCACCATTTTGGAGCCTGAGACAGACAGGGGATTATGTTTGAGGCCAGCCCTGACTACATTGCATGACCTTGTCCCAAAAAGAAAAAAGAATAAGAAATGTGACTTGTTCAGTGCTGAGAGGCCCACATTGTAGGTGGGCAGGTTATCCTCAACATGGCAGCTATTTCCAGGCAAAGCCAATGATGTTAGAAGGACCCCCAAAACTATGGAGAATGAAGATATGTGTATGAGATTGGGGCTATGGTCACCGTGGGGTCTACTGCTATGGAGAACGAAGAAGCCACAGCCATAGTAGATTCTAATTAGTGTCTAAGGAACCAGAGGAAAAAGGGAAATTCAGGGCAGTGGTGAAAAGAAGAGATTTGGGAGCCTCTGTGCCAAAGTGTGCACAAAAAAAACAATACCCTTTTAGCACTTTCAGGTTTTCTGGCAAGCACCTTGAATCCATTCTTCTTGATGATTGGTTCAAAGTAGTAGTTACTCATCTCTTGACAGGCCTGATGTTCCTGATACCATTTCTTAAAGCCAGAGAGATTTCTGGGCTTTCTATCTCCTCCTCTGTCTATCAAGAGACTCTGCCCATGGAAATTTCCAGTTGTCCCTCCCTCCTCCCTCCCTTCCTCCTTCCCTCCCTCCCTCCCTCCCTCCCTCCCTCCCTCCCTCCCTTCCTCCCTCTATCCACCCATCCCTCTTCTCCCCTCTCTATAGTTGTAGGGATTGAACTGAAGGCCACACATGTGCTAGGCAAGTATTCCACTACTGTCTATAGCCACAGTTTTTATTCAACTTTGTAATTAATTTTTCAGCAGGATCTCCCTATGCTGGCCTTCAACTCATTCAGTAGCCCAGACAGGTCTTGAACTTGTGATCCCACAGCCTTGGCCACCTGAGTGGCCTGGATGAGACTTTTGTTAAAAGTACAGATGGTTTTTAATATAGCACAGAAGACAGGGTGAAAAAATAGTACCTATTATTTGAGACTCTAACATTTTGGAAGGTTGGAAAACTTGAAGCACCACGGTGCCTTAGCATCAGAGAGGATACATCCATGATGAGAGCAAAGCGGCTGGGAGCTGGGGAGCTGGCTCCGTGTTTGAGAGCACTTGTTGCTCTTCCAGAGGACTTCAATTTAGTTCCCCAAACCCCCATGGTGGCCCACAACTCTAGCTCCAGGTGATCTCACATCCTCTTCTGGACTCTATGGGCACCAGCACACACATCACACACACACACACACACACACACACACACACACACACACACACACACACGGGGAGAGAGAGGGAAGGAGAGAGAGAGAGAGAGAGAGAGAGAGAGAGAGACAGAGAGAGACAGAGAGAGACAGAGAGAGACAGAGAGAGACAGAGAGAGACAGAGAGAGACAGAGAGGGAGAGAGAGAGAGAGAGAGGGAGGGAGAGGGAGAGAGAGAGAGAGAGAGACAGACAGACAGACAGACACACACACACACAGAGAGAAATAGAAATAATTTTTTTTGAAAAGCAGACAGCTAGCTTGCTCTTCTCTCAGCATACACAAATCTAGTTGAAAGTGATGGAGGCTTACATTGTCTGATGACTGTGAGTGCAGCTACTTTGAGCATCCATGGATGTCATCCACAGGTTGGACATCATGTGACAGTTTCTCAGCCTATGAAGAACAGTGGGCACCATGGCTTAAAATGGGCTATTACCTTTTTATATTTATCCCAAACTGTTAAGGTCAGCATTAAAATTTGACCTTTTCCCTGCCAACCCGTTTGAAGTAATTAACCCCCCGTGTCTGGAAACACAAGGAAGCTAGGGCTGTGTTATTAGATTCTCATAAAGAGCCTATTAATATTAAAATTGCTTCCCTCTTGGGCTGACTGTATTAATGGCCCGGCGCTGGGTAAACATGAGCCCCGATGCAGGGTTTTAAAATGCATGAGTCGAGGGCAGAGCTGTTTCAGCAGCTGCCTACTCCATCACAGCACCTTTTGTGACAGTTTCTTCTCTCATTGGCTCAAGTTTCTGCTTTGTGTGGGCATCTGCAGGCCTCCATCTGTTTGCCAGGAAACTCCTCTTGACTCTGTTGGATACAGTGCAGGTTAGATGAAGTAGATCACCTACCATGGTCCCTATACTCACCTCCCTAGACACTCCTGGGCCCCCATGCATACCTCAATCTCAGGAAGAGCTCAGCTTGGGGTTACACATTAAGCTGTGGTTCCCTATGGAGACTATGCAAACCACGCAAGACCTGAGTCAGAACAATCGAGAGACAAGGTGCTTCTTATTTGAAGTATTCAGCTGATTCAAGGGCTGACTGGGATGCTCGACTGTGAACTCCACAGCTTCAGTTTGTTAACTCGGACATCCACAGTGTGCAGCAGATAGCCATCATCTATCATGATTTATTCTGGGCTTTGGGATGCAGTGGAAAATGAATGAGGCAGGTGTTTTTTTTCTCATGGATCTTACACTTCACTGCAGGAATACCCAGTGGCTAGACATGCAAATAAATCATTAAAAATAAAATAATAAGTCAATATCAGGAGAAATTAAATAGACACCCTTGTCTTATTGCTAAATACAAATAAAATCCCTGAGCATAAATGCACAGACTCCAGCAGTTGAATAAACCTCAACAAGGTTTAACAGCATGGCATATGAGGGGTGGTGACAGCCAAACTTCTGAGAAAGGAAGATAAGGAAAAAAAACAGATAAAAAGCTCTCATAAGTAGACATAAAGCAGGGCATCACATTTTGGAGAAGAAACAATTTGAAAACAGACTTCCCATGAGAAGTTTTTGATGCAGTAAAGGAATAGAAGGTTTTTCAAGTGATTAAAAAATGCTTGTTACAAATCTATATTTAACATCAACAAGAATCCTTCAAGAAAAAAAGAATTGAAGGAATTCTCAGGTGAAAAAAAAGGCAAAATAATTACTCATGAGAAAACCTACTTGAAACAGGAGCTAGAAGAGTTCTTCCAAGAAAAAAAGAGAATGTATAAAAGGAATGTTAGGGCATCAGGTAAAAGGGAACACTGCCACCCCCTCCAAAATAAGGGAATAAATTCTACTGACATCATCAGAAATTGATGCAATTAGGAACACAGAGAATGCAGAAAATTAATAAACAGAAAGACCTGCTTTGGGAGAAAAATAATGACTGACACGTTCAAGTGTCCAACAAAACAGACAAAGAGAGGACACAGAGCAGACCCAGAAGAAACCGGAAGATCAAAGTTTATGCAAGGGATACTTTGAGTATCTGTTTAACTATTAAGGGTACTGAACTTATAACTTCAATAGTTCCCTCCAAATAAACTTCACTCAGGGGGATTCATCAAAGAACTCTTCCAAATGGTGAGAGTACACAGAACAATTTTCGTTTCATTAATGGAGCTAATATTTCTCTGAAGATGAAGTCAAAGACAGTACAAAGGAGAAGAGCAGAAAAGAAAAATGAAAAGAAACTCAAAACTATGTTGTTCATGACCATAAAGATGTGTTTTATGTACATGATGGCAACAAAATATTAAGAACCTAAATTCAGCTAAATGTGTGTTTTGCCAATCAAATGACGCTTATCCTAGAAATTCAATCATAGTAAAACCATTAACATCAAATCTGTGTAATATAGAACAGCAACAGGATGGAGAAGACACTGCCATCCTACCTTATTGGTGCACATGTCTTTTGATGAAGTCCAGCTAACTATTTCATTATAAAATCTGTCTGAAAAATGGGAAGAGAAGAGGTTTGGTATGGTGAAGAGCACCAAGGAAAGCCAAAAGCTAACCTGTGGAAACTCAAAATAAAATTCAGTTTCTTTGACAATTCCTTTGAGTCTAAAATGATATCAGCACAGAGGTGGGGTTTCTTTCAGTCTTAAGAAAACCAGTTATGTCATCTGCAGGAAAATGGAGAGAAGAGGAGATGCTATTCAGCAAAATAAATTATAATCAGAAAGGCACATATCTTATGTTTTGTCTTATTTGTGGACCCTAGATTTTATATAAACACATAAAATCACATGTAAATAAAAAATGGAGATGAGGGGCTGGAAGACTGCTCAGTGGTTTCAAGCACTTCTTGTTCTTCCAGGACACCTGCGTTCAGTTCTCAGCACCCCCATCAGGCTGCTCACAACACCCTGCATTTCCAGCTCCTCTCTGGCCTCTTCAGGCACCCCATGCACATGTTCATATACATACGTACACACAGGGATGGGAAAGGGAGGGAGAAAATATATTTTTAAAGAGAACAGAAGTGAGACTATTAGGGGAAGGAAGGAAAAGGAAAGAGCTGAAGGGCAGATGTCAAAATACATGATGTACAGATTTGAAAATGTTGTCATGAAATCCACCATTATGTACAATGACTGTGCCCCATAAAAGATAGAAAAGAAAATATCAGGGAAGATTATGCAGTTAAGTAATATCTCATTAACTATTTTTTTTTTGAGCAGCGAAGAAGGAAACATTTTCCCAGAGGAAAAAGTGCTTTAGCTTTTGAACAATTCTGGTAGGTTCCTCTGCATGTCTGAGACAAGAAGAACCCTGGTTTCCCCATAACACTGTCTTTTTATCTAAAGATCAAGTTGGAATAAAGAATTTAGATTTTAAGGCAAAAATACAAAGATAGGCAAAATATTTAATGAAACAAAACATATGGGCTGAAAGTCACAGTACTGTTAAAGTTTGTAATTCTTGGGAATTTACCATGTTCATGGATCAGAACAGCCAGCAAAGGTGTCTGTTACCCCAGTATGGCAAAAATGTTTAGTACAAGTCTGCCACAATCCCAGCATGATTTTTTTTGTAGCTTGAGACAGTTGTTCTACAGGTAAATATTTAGGCAATGGAGTTCAATGAGCAGACTGAGTCAGTTATGTAGTTTAATAAAAAGGATGAGTCTATATGAACACAGAGTTTGTACATTTCGGTCATCACACCTATGTTGTTCTGGCAGAAGGACAGAAACTTGGGCTAATAAAAAAGAATGCAGAAACCTCAAGACAGATTTGCATGCATGTACCCATTTGATTTTTTGATGAAGATGGGAAAGGAATTAATGAGAGGAAAGGTTACCTTTCCTTTCAACACATGGTCAGGGGGCAGTTGGTAAGCCAACTGGATGACCTGGACCTACATATTGCATCTACACAAGAGTAGACTGACTCAAAACAGAGCACTGATTTAAATGTAAGACATAAAACTATGAAATTTTTAGGGAGTGAAAATAAGGCCTCAAGAATTTTTTGTTTTTGTTTTGAAGATAGATTCTTCTCACATACAATACATCCTGACCACAGCTTCCACTCCCTCCACTTCTTCCAGCTTTCCCCACCTCTCCTCTCCCCCAGGTCCACTCCCCCTCCATTTTCCTTCAGAAAGGAGAAGGCTTCCAAGAGACAACAACCAAAAATAACAAAATAAGATGCAATAAGACAAGTCATATGCAGTCTGGACAAGGCAGCCCAATAGGAAGAAAAGATAGAGGTCTTTGAAGTTCAAAATTGTAGCAAAAAATTCTTAGGACTGATCAAAAACACAACCCACAGAAGAAACAAAACACTAATTTGAATCTTATCATACATATAAATTTGCTCCACAAAACAACTGTATCAAAGGATGAAAAGACAGCTACAGATTAGAGGTAAACTCTTGAATGTCATTTGTCTAAGAAAATACTGATTTCTATAATAAATAATGCTGTAAACACAGTAATAAAGAACTAGTTAGAAAATGGTCAGAAGGCAGAAAGTCATGTTTCACTGAAGTTGTACAAATGACAAATGAGTGCATGAGAATGTGGTCAGTATCATTAGCTGGTGGAGAAACAGCAGTCCAGATCCATATCAGGGCACACATTCTAGGATGGCTATTTTTTTAAAAACAGTGACAGAGGGCTGGAGAGATGGTTGAGTGGTTAGGAGCACATGTAGTTCATGCAGAAGACCTCATTTCAGTTCTCAGCACCCACACTGGGTAGCTTACAACCATTTGTAACTCTAATTCTAGGGGATCTGTCACCCTCTGCTGGCCTCCATGGGCATCTACACACACACACACACACACACACACACACACACACACACACACACACACCTAAACTGGTAAGGGTGTGGGGAGTTTAGATTTCTTAAGCCTTGCTGGAGGGAATAGTCCACTCCACAACTGTTTTGGGGAAAGTTTGGCAGTTTCAACCAAAACAAAACATCCATGTGTCACAGAGAACCTGGCAGATGGCTTCCTGGGTGTTAATTTCTGAGCTTTGGAAATTTTTGTTCACACCAAAACCTGTTTGCTAATGTTGATAAATGCTTTATGCATATTATCCAGAAATTAGTAATAAAACAGATGTGTTTATGAAGGTAAATAGTTCTACAAACCATGGTATCTGAGGTAAAAGAGTGAACAATTGATGCTTGTACCTTCTTGCATGGATCTCAGTAGAAGTTAGTCCTCTGTAGTCATATGCACTATGATTATGTTTCTGTTGAATTCCTGAGATCACAGGAAAGACATTAACAGAGCAGATTGTTCACCATCAGGGATTAAGGAGGGTTAGGAGAAGATGGGTAGCAAGTGCTTACGGAAGGGCTGTGTAAAGAATCCTCATGCTGATGGAAGTGTCCTCTCTCCTACCTGTGTTGCTGTCCCTGTGCTACAATGCCTTGTCATTGTGCGGTGACTTTGGAACTAGATAAAGATGACCCCAAATCCCCCTGGATTATTTCTTCTAAGTTCACAAGGCTTATCTCAAAAGGTTTCACTATAAAAGGCATTTATCAGGCTCTAGAGATGGCAGAAGGTCAAGGTGCTTTTCCTGTGAGTCTGATGACCCCAGTTTGGACCACTGAACCCAGGTCAAGGTACAAAGAGAGAACTAACTCCACAGATTTGGCCTCTGACTTCCACTTGCAATCTATGGCATGTATGCCCATGCACACTTGCATCTCCTAAATACATACAATAATAATAATATTAAATAAATAAATTAAAAGACATTTGCCAATAAAGAAATACTATGATGAGAAGGTATAGTGAAAAACCACAGGACTTTCCTGGACCAGCTATTCAGAGAAAGTTTTTTTTTTATGGATCTAACATATAAATATTTCTATGAGAGATGAGATGGAACCAGCAATGTAGGAGAGCAAGGCATCCATGTGAATATACTGAAACACCAGAGAATCTGCGCACTGGAAGGTCTTAGTGTACCCTTATTCCTCTGGCTTCTGGATGCCAAAGAAAATGCCCAACTTGTTTCTGGGTATGTCTTGCTCAGGCTCCTGACTGGAGGCCCACATGGTGGGTGCTGTCACCCCAGTGTAAAGAGTCTACATCCCTGAGACTCTTGCAGATAAGCTCCAAGGGTTGTAATGTTCGTGTCCTCCACCCACCACAGGGATACTTAGAGGTAACTGGTATTTTCACACATCTCATACTCTTGGAGTCTCACAGACACCCTGTGGTATAGGGCTGGCTAATAGCTTTGTGTTCATTTTGCCTTCAAGGACATAGACTTTGAAAGTGTTGTGTGATGTTTCCTACTGTGTTTCATACAGTAAGCTTGAGACTAAAACCTGGCCTATCTGGTCCTAAGGGCTGTAATTATGGATGCAGTACAGTTTTAATGTCATGGTGTTCTACTATAGTAATGGATAGATGTAGGGGAAAGTGGGGTTTTTGAACTCAAGAGCCTCTTGTTTCAGCGTCCCGTGTTAGGAATCTAGCCAAGGAACAAAATGAAAAAGTGATGTTTTTGTAGGAGTGAATAGTTTGTTGAGAATATAAAATTGGCAGAGAAGATAGTAGTTAGATGTGGAAGAAATTCAAATATTTTGCTATAAATGATTATTATAAAAACAATAAATGCTGAAATATTGAAGGCAAAATACAATGTTTTCTACCAAGTATTTGACCTTAATTTTGCCAACATCATTTACTTTCTATTCTCCTCCCACTGCTTGTTTTTGATAGCCAGCCAGGGTGGATTTCCACATCTGTGATTGACATGTGCCATTCATGCCAGACCCACTACCTTTTGATTCTTGTAGGTTGATAGCATATTTTAACTATGTATATATAGCGTGTTTTTCCATTGTTTTATTTAGGTCTTATACTGTAATGCAATTATAGCACCTTCTCCCATGCTCACACTGTATTTATTACAGCACTATTGGCAGTAGTTAAGGTGCAGAATCAACCTAGATATCCATCACTGGGTGACTGAATAATGACATATGGTGATGATACATGAGAGAATAATCAGCTCCCTCAAAAGGAAATCCTAGGATTTTGGCAGCATAAAATTGTGTGGATGTCATTATGCAAAGTGAAATAAGCCACATAGAGAAGGACAAACACTTCATGCTCCCACTCATTTGCAGAAATTGATGACCTTCTCATGGAAAAAGAAGGGACTAGGGGGTCAGGGAACTGGGTAGAGAAGAAGATGGGACAGAAAGATTTTCTTAAGAGACACCAAAATACAATTCGAATGGGGCTGTGTGTGTGTGTGTGTGTGTGTGTGTGTGTGTGTGTGTGTGTGTGTGTGTGTGTGTGTGTGTGTTTAACAGTAGAAAAGGAAGTAAGGGGAGAGAAAGAGGTCTAATAAAAGAAAAGTGGAGACTGAGAAAAAGCAATGCCTGGATTGGACAGCTGTCTCCGGAATAAAGAATTCTTGCTGCTCTTGCACAGGATCAGAGCAATTCCCAGGACTAGTGCTGGGAGCTGGTAACCACTTGGTACTCTATCTCCAGGGCCTCCTTCTGGCCTCTACAGGCATTATACTCTCATGCACATACCCCCCTCCACACACACACAGGTTAATAAATAAATGTAATGAAATTTAAATGTTGGGATCACACTTAATGCACAGGCTGTGGGTCCTCTCCAGTAGGTTCTTCAGATCATCCTGTCACTCCTTTCCTTTTCTCTGGCTGAGCTCTCCTTGTCTCTCTGCTTATGTGCTAAGGTCTGAGGTAACTGCTTTGCCTTGGTTCATTGTCTTCAATTGTCATAGCCGTTCATTAAGAGACTAGAAACCCCACGCAGGCAAACACCACATTCAGCACATTTCTGATTTGTCAATACATACTCTTGTGACAGGTGTTCCAAACTTTATCAAGTTAATCTTATTTAAGTGGCCATGTCTTTTTAGAAGACCTCAGGAACAGGCTCCTTTGGTTAAAGTGTCCTGGTTGGTTTCAGCTGTCAACTTGACATAATCTAGGGTTATCTATGAAGGCGATCTCAGTTGATGGGCAGGACTGCCTTGGTTGTTCCTTGATGTACTCTGGGCAGCACCATTCCCTGGTCAAGTGGTCCTAGGCTGTATAAGAAAGCTAGGTAAACGTGAGCCTTCTTGAGAGGCAGCAAGTGGTATTTCTCCATGGTTTCTGCTTCAAGTTCTTGTTTGAGTTCTTGCCTTGACTTCCCTAAATGATAAATGTTGCTAGAGTTTTCCTGCCTTGCCCACAGTTAGGACAAATCTTTGTCACCCGCCAGTCCCACAGCCACTCAGACCCAACCAAGTAAACACAGAGACTTATATTGCATACAAATTGTATGGCCGTGGCAGGCTTCTTGCTAACTGTTCTTATAGCTTAAATTAATCCATTTCCATAAATCTATACCTTGCCACGTGGCTGGTGGCTTACCGGCATCTTCACATGCTGCTGGTCATGGCGGCGGCTGCAGTGTCTCTCCACCTCAGCCTTCTGCTTCCCAGAATTCTCCTCTCTCCTTGTCCCACCTACTTCCTGCCTGGCCACTGGCCAATCAGTGTTTTATTTATTGACCAATCAGAGCAATTTGACATATAGACTGTCCCACAGCAGATAAACTATAACATGTAAGCTGAAATGAACCCTTTACCTCTCTAAGTTTCTTTTGATCAGAGTGTTTTATCATAGAATCAGAAAGGAAACTAGAACAAAAAAATCTACTTTTCCCTTTTTCTTTTATATGTAATTTTATGTGTATGTATGGATAATGTGTGTGTGCGTGTGCACATGTGTGTGTGTGTGTATGTGTGTGCATGTGTACATGTGCATGTGTGCGTGTGTGCGTGTGTGTGTGTGTGTGTGTGTGTGTGTGTGTGTGTGTGTGTATGAATGCAGGCAGGCACATACCACTGCATATGCATGGCAGAGGACAACCTCAGACGCTATTCCTCATCTTCCCCACGCCTCAGGCAGGCCCCTTTGTCTTGTCTGTCATGTAAGCCAGGCTAGCTGACCTGCCAGCTCCCAGGTGTTCTCCTGACTTTACCACCCAGCTCAGTGTAGGAGTGCCTGAATTACCGGCATGAGCTATTATGTCCAGCTTTGTATGACCACGAATTTGAGAACAGGTCTTCATGGTTGCATAGTAAGTGCTCCATTCACTGGGCCTTCTTCCCAGGCCTCGTGACTGCTCCACTCTGAACTGAGCCTGGATTATTACTTTGCAAAACAGAAAAATCTCATCTAAACAGAATGATATTAAATGTAGTGTCCATCCGTAATTCTAAAATTAACTCAAATTTGGCAGTCATGTATTGATTGTATCATTGAAGACACATTTTAAGGACCCATGCTGGCTTGTTTCCTAGGTTCCGAGTGTAATAATGCTGGCTTGTTCCCTCTGCCGTTTCATGTGGAGGTTGATGGGATTTGCTCCTGGGAGATCAGTACAGAGGCCAGCAAGATCGTGGCTGAGATGACTACCCAGACTTCTGATTTTCCTGAATTGTAGCAGCCGTGGGCTACAAAGCCCTTGAAGAACTATGAGTACCCTCACATCATCTGCCTTTCACGGTTCACTTTGACATAGTCAGAAATTTCATTTCAAGCCATTGCTGGGGAGGTGATGATGTTCTCTTGCCTTCTTGAGCTGAACAAATTAAAATCTGAGGTTTTCTTCGTCTGTAAGTGGGTAGGAGTCCATTGGACACACCCCATTAGCTGCTTAATTTTTATGCCACATAAATGGGGCGTTGCTTTGCCATTTTGTGCAAAGGGACTTTATCGAAAGCCATAAAGAGGGACGGTAAATTTGCAGGCATGTGCTCTGTGAACACATCACCCCTGGAGCTCCATCCTTTCTTGAAGAATGATTCCTTGCAGGCAGTTTCCTGCCCCAGTGCCAGGAAATGAGTGTGCCCCTTAAATCCCTTCCTGTGAGGATGTCTTCCTGGTCTGTGAGGTTCCTCTAAGATCCTTTTGTCTCCTTCAATTGAAGGAAATTGCAGAGCTCATCACAGAGTCTGTTCAACTAGAGCCGAATTTCACTGAATCATGTCCAGAGTAAGTCTGCACACACTTCCCATCTCGACAGTTGCTCTTGAGTTTCAAAATTGGTGGCAATATCACCCTAACCCATGAGTTCTCTTTGGAGCATGTTCTTATGTATTAAATCTTCCCCCCTTTTTTGTGTGGGAATAGGGATGGAAACTAGGCCGCATGAATGCCAGTGAAGTGCTCTACCACTGAATCAAAACCCTAGCTTTTCGAGCATCTTGAGTCTCTATAACACGTCAGCCCATGCATACAGTCTGCAATATTTAAATGAAATCAGTCTATTGCCCTCCAACCTATATCTTGTCTTTATGGCGAAAAGGTTTAAAATCCTCCTGGCTTTGTTGGATGTGCCCATTTTCACCTAGAGTTGTGTCAGCAGAGCCCTTCATTGCTGTCTCACTATTACCTAGTGCCCGCCAGTCCGCCAGTCAAGCTTTCCCCACCTCCTCCTCCTTCCTGCTCCCACTTCCTGATAATTACCATTCTGTTCTCAACTTCCACTGTTTTCTTTTATTCAGTGGTGTGTGTGTGTGTGTGTGTGTGTGTGTGTGTGTGTGTGTGTGTGTGTGTGTACATGTGCCATGGTACACATGTGGAAGTCAGAGAACAACCTGCAAGAGTCAGTTCTCTCCTTCCACCGTGTGGGGATTGAACTCAGGTCATCAAGTTTGGCAGCAAGCACCTTTACCCACTGATTGATCTCACCATCTTATGTTGATCATGGTTAGGTCCTCCATGTGCTTCACATCCTTTACTTTCTATACATACTTATTTTACTATTATCACTACACAGTTGTTTCTTATAATCGTTTTTTTATAATATGGACTATGGATAAAGAATAGAGACTTGTGTGTCACTTAGAACAGGTAGGTGCTACTGAGTTCACATCAGAAAGAATAGAAATGATGGAACCCAGGTAGTTTCTGGTGAGAAGTCCTGGAAGATTCATAAAAGCCCAGCAAATTATTATATATGTAAATTCTTAAGTGATAGGTGGTGCATATTTGAATTTTTATTTCTCACCACATGAACAGAAACAAGTCCAGTCCTTGAGTGAGTCTGAAGTAGGGTTGGTTTTCTGTGTTCTGTCCCTTTGGTCTGAAACTTCATTACATGTTTCCTTAGTGCAAAATTAATTGATCCTGGAGAAAGTGATCGATCATTGAAGGGGAAGCCAGATTGATTTTTATACCACCTCTTGCTTGTTTCCATCTTAGTAGAATTACTCTATTATGCTTCTGGAAGTGTTTATGGGCATTATAAGACATTTACATCTTGATGTATTCAGGTACTTCAGTGGTTTTTAGCCATTATTAAGGGAATTATATTAGGATTAGGCTGGTTATCAATCTCTGGATCTGGCACCTAGCTAAGGAAATCACTGCTTTATCCTCATTAAAGCTGTAAATAGAACATCATTAGCAGCACATGCTCACCAAGTGCCAAGGCTGGTGTGAATCCCTCTGCCTTGGGGGAGCCTGGATTCTTACACATCAGAAGTTAAATAAGCAACACTTTGACAATTTGTCAAGAACTTCCTCTGCATAAAGTGCCCTCCCACCTTAAAGCTTAAGAATATTGTAGGAGAAATTGGGGGATTGTCGAGGTAAAACACTCACAACAGGAGCATAAGGGCCTATGCTTGATCCCCCAGAACCCATGCAAAAAGCCAGGTACAGTGTCACACATCTGTATTCCCAGTCTATGGGAATGAGGAGACAGGAGAGTCCCTGGCGCTCACTGACCAACTAGTGTAGCCAAATCAATGAGCTCCATCTTCAGTGAGAGACCCTGTGTCCAACAGTGAGGTAGCAAATGATTAAGGAGGAGGATCAAGGCCAGCCTCAGCCTCCCTCCACCTGCATGCATACAAGCCCTTGCATGCACACATGTACACACTCGTATACCACACACATGCACATATACCCAACAGGAGACATAGACTCTATGGAAATTTTTATAAATTAGGAGTAAGAGATTTAATCCCTTGGGTGCGTTGTTCAAATATTCACCAAAGGACAATCTGATGCTCTATTAGCCTTGAAGAAGAAACCCCAAGAGTGGACACATGGAAGGATAATCAAAACAGAGGTAGATAAATAAACACTACCCATGCTGTAAATTTAGTCTTCATTGAGGTTGGAGATGCTGGAGTTTGGTTTTACTTATCTGAGTTTTCTTTTGCCATTGAGATTAGTTCTAATCGGCTTAGGTGAAACCTGGCTGAGAGATTATAAACAAAAGATAATGATAAATGGTGATGTTCCCACTCGACCGCCATCTGGGGAGAGTGCGAGAGAGATTCATAATAGCTTAGTCTAGGTGAGGTTGTTCATGTTGATTGTTTTAATGATCTGGAAGGGAAAGTAAATTGCATGCTAATGAAATTTGCAGAAGATATTAAATTGGAAGGTGCTAGAAACAGGAGCGAGGATGGAGGATATTATATAAACATACCCTATGTAGGTTAGAAATATGGACAGAAAGGATAAAAATGTGAAAACACTTAAAAAGTAACGTGGGGTTACATTTTTGGGAGACAGGGAAGAATAAAGTGAATCCTGAAATGGCCTGATAGGAAACAAAAGGAGAACTATGATCAGGGATGAGAAGATACTACAGCATTGGGTGCAGCTTTCAACCTGGCACTCTTCCAAAGTCAGTCTCTCATTGCATGGCCTGAACAAGATGAGTCATGGCCTCCCAGAACACAGGCACAGCAGCTTCTCTCCAATCCCATTCTCCTCACTTCTGGGGCTGCCTCTCTGGTTTCAGTCTCTCTTCCCTTTTTTGTCCTTTGCTATCTTTCAGCTCACCCACCCCTCGTCTGTAGCATTTATTTCTGGTAGTGTTAGTAGGAGAAAGATGGAGACAGATTGGAGAAAAGTTGGCAGTGGGAGCAGAAGCAGATTAAGGGAAGGGAAGGTTTGATTTATGAGTAGAGATTAAAGGCGTTGAGTTTCCATGGCTTGTCTCCTGGTGACATCCAAAGTTGGGTACCAGTGCACATGCACTTAAGTGATGTAAGTGGGAAAGGGGCCATGATATTATTTAGACCGACAAAGAGTAGAATAGCCAGCCAATGGTGAGTCTGATAGGGAATTATATAATCATAATTCACTCTGGAACTTAAGAAGGCTTGGAAACATCCTGGTTAATGCTTCTTTGCTGGTTGACACCCATACCAGGCCCATCTAAAGGCTGTTGCTGAATTGAGCAAATACCCACATTTGAACAGGAAAACCCAGAACAGACCCAGGAATGAAGCATGTGGCTATTCCTCTTTATTTTGAATTTTACTATGTTTTTGACATGTGTACTAGGGCCTTTGCTTTCATTACTATGTACAGATAGATCCATATATTGATCCTTGACACAAGACAGGAAAGAAGCAGGCTAACACTTGTGGAACATATATGATAGATGCTTGTAGGGAGGTATAGATTATATATTAATACAGAGATGCTACATCTCAAAGATGCATTCTCTCTGCCAAATGCTGGGACAAACCAGTTGTCATCCAACTGGATATGAGACCTCTTGTTTACAGACAAGAAAAATGGACCTCAAAGATGTTGGGTCTTAAGTAGTTTGTTCTCAAGTTTGCAGCAAAATGAAGGAAATGGGTTGAGTGTGGGCTTTTAACATTACTCTGTGATGGTGGTGAGTAGATGGTGCTGAAGATTAGTTCTAAGGTTTTCATAATGGAAGCAGATGCATATTAATGCTCTCAGAGATAGTTCCTAAGAGAACAGAGAACATGGATACTTTTCATGCCTTTGTGACTGATTTTCCAACAGGAAACCTTTAAGGAAAAGGAAGATATTTTCTTTTGGGGTCATACTGAGGATTGAACTCAGGGCCTTGTACTTGCTGGGTAAGCACACTACCACTGAGCTATGTCCCCAGTGCAAAAGTGAAAGTGGTTAAACAACTTGCCCACAATTTCCAGGCTTCCCTGCGACCTGGCTTGGATTTGAGCCTGCTCCATTTGATGAAACCACTCTGCCTTTAAATGGAAAGCAAGTGTGAAGAAATTGGGCCCTGAGGGGTTAGGGAAGAGAAAGGGCAGGCACTAATGATCCTGCACAGGGATAGGCTGTCCATGGAGCCACAGTAAGCTATTAAGTGCTTCTGAGTCGGAGATAACATTAGCTATGAAGTAAAAGTTCTAAATTCAAGGTGTCACCCTGGAATTTTAACTTTTGGAGAAGCTGTCTTCATCTGAATTCACAAGTACCGAGGAGTTCTTGGGAGGAAGCTCAGCGTGTGTGGAAATGAGCCTGCTGATGTCCAAGACAGATAGACCTGTGGTGATCAAAATGTGGAAGAGTTAGTGGGGAATTGAAGAAGGTAATTGCTAGCTCCTTTTTCTGTGACGTCTGGCTGTGATTTCAGGGTGCTCCTCCACCTTTGAGCTTCACTGGGGTGTGTGCTTATAATCCCAGAGCTGGAGAGGCAGCTCACTATTCAGCCAGGTGAGCTGGCTCGGTGAGTTCTAGGTCACCGAAAGACCATCTCTCATAAAATAACACAGATAACACCTAAGGAATGCTAATGTTGACTTTTGGCTTATGCACACATGTGTGCATACATGCACACACTTGCATATATATATATATATTTCTATAGTGAGATATATATATATATCACTAAAGAAAGGGAAGGATGGCTCAATTGGTAAGTACTTGCCATGCAAGCATGAAGACCTGGCTTTGGCCCCCAAATCCAATAATGCGCTTATAATCTCAACACTAGAGAGGCAGAGACAGGTGAATCCCTGGCACTCACTGGCTGACGAGTCTAGCTAATTCTAGGCCAGTAGGAGATGCTGTGTCAGAAAATAAGGTGAATGGCTCCTGAGTAAAGACATCTGAGGTTGACTTGTCCTCCATATGAATGTGTACACATGTGCCCCTGTACATACACAGAGAGCAAGAATTTCTGACCTACTCTAAAATCCATACTGTGAAGTATTGTGTTGTACTGAGTGGATAGGTTAAACGTTTTATTTTCTGTATCATTTCAGTTTCTCAGCAAGGTCTACAGTGGATGGAGACATAATGATCAGAAGCCCATTTTCTTGTTTAGTTGCACTAGCTGAGCCTCAGATATAACATGTACATTACTGAGTGTCAAAAATGTGACAGGCCAGTAAAGATCCCTTCTAAAAGTTGGATGGATCAAAGAGAAAAAGGATAAGGAATTCAATAAGTCTCACCTTGCTTCACTCAGAGTGGCAGTGACAGAGAGCCTTCTAGAGTGCTTGGACCCTGCCTGCACCCTCCACCCTCCTTTCTTCCTACTCAATCTTACTTTCTTTTTCCCAAACCATCTAATTAGAAGTTGCAAATGCCCAATGGGCTCCGTAGTTTGACAGTGAGTGGCAGGGATATGGCCAAATTACCTGGAATGGTGTTTTAAATTTATTGTCAAAATTTACTGTCTAGGGCAAACCACCCTCTGTTCCTGGAGCCTTTACTTGTAAGGAAAGAGAAAGTGAAGGTTTTCTAAGCTCATGACTGCAAGGCAGAAAGCTAATCCTTGTGATCACAGTGGGGCATGTGTGTATGGTACTGGTCTGGAGGCAGGGAGGGAGCTCTTCCTGTCTGTCTTGTTTTACATGTCATTCTGTAAATAGCTTTGGCTTCAAATTAGACTTGCACACCATTGAGGCTGCTAGTGTGCAAATGGTTGGTGGGTAATCACTTGGCCTCATTATTTATATTATCTACTTAGCGACTAGAAAATGTAATTCCTCTTGCGATTTTTATCTTTTTTCATTCTTTAGCTTGGCTAATGGCACTGACATTAATCAGTTTGCTAGCTTTCTCTGCCTATGCCTTTGGGATAGCTTGGGGCCTCGTTCAGAAATCAATTTTCCATCAGTTCACACCTGTACCTAAAACAAATACCAGATATGCTTGCTGGTACACTGCCAATATTTTAAGAGTCACAGTGGTAATGAGACCCTAGCATACATTATCTCCCTCAATGAAACATGCCATCCAGTGCTAATGCTTGACTCATACAACAGGTGGGTATGTGACAGTGTTGGGATATACTTCCGTTTATTGAGTGACACTCTTCCACCTGTGTGACAAGAAACCAAGGTAATGATAATTCCTAGCTTCTCATATTGTGACAGTGGGTGTGTTGTGGTATTGTGCATGTATGTGGGTAGTTGTTCATGCCTATACAGGTCTGTATGTGGATGTGCATTTATGCATGGAGGGGTCAGAGGTTAACCTCGGATGTGTTTCCTTGGAAGCCATCCATATTTGTCTTTGTCAGTTTGTTTTTGAGACAGTCTCTCACTAGAACCTGAGACTCTTTGATTTCATTTGGCTGGCAACCCAGCAAGCTCCAGGGATCTTTCTATCCCTGCCTCCCCTGCACATAACACCTGCCCAGTTTTTTACATGGGTACTAGGGATTGATCTCAATTCTTCATGCTCATGTGGCCGCACTTTACCTACCAAGGTTTTTTTCCTAGCCCGGTGGGTTTGCTTTGGAGTTGGAACAAGTGAATTATAATCCTAAAAGTTGAAGTTGTCCCTTTCTTCTTTCCCATCACCTCATGAATCAGAGTAGCTGTTTAGTCATGGTGCACAATGGCCCTGACCTTGGAGGCTTTGCTGGGAACGGAGATGCTTTTCCTGGCTCAGTCATCAGTATTCAGTTGTGTGGCCCTCATGCTGGGTCATTGTGGAGGTGTTGTGACTGTGTTTGAATTTTACACAGAGGCACGGAAAACATACTATTCCTTCATTAAAGGCTTATTAACTGCACTTTGTGAAATAGGGTGAAAACAAATATGCTCCCAAATGGCTTTGTGTGTTTATTATCCTCTTGCCTGATACATAAACTCAGGGCCTAGGGGGATGTTGCAGAATCAAGGACTTAAAAAGAAATATACAGTCATGTAGCCTGTGCCTGAGAGAGGTGAGGGAGCCTCAGGAACTTCTAATTTCTGTTGTACTTCTTCCCCAGTCCTTGGAAGCCGAGGAAGGGAGAAACTGAAATAAGGAAGTATGGATAGTGAGGCTGCAAGTTTGGAATGCCAACCCCCAAATCTAAACTATGAAGCTCAGCCACAGGAGAATTGTTTTGAACACTGACATGATTCACAGGTGGATAATCCTCCAACAATGGTCTACAGTCAAAATGCAGGTACACTGAAAATGTGTGTTCCATTAACTTCAGGATGGCATGTAAGTGTGTAGAAACATGAATGAATTATTTGTGTCCAGACTGAGCATCCATCCAAGATACATCTTTGTATAAAGGCATATATTGTAGAAAGGTAAATATTACAGAAAGGCATATACTAGATATTACCTAAAGGCACATATTATGTAAGAGCATATATTCCAAGACTCCAGACATCTCTTGTGGTTCTAAGAAATTGGAGTAGAAGAAGCTGAAGCTGTCCCAAATAGAAGGAAGCATGTAGGGAAGAAGTTTGGCTCTGAGGAGATGCCACAGAGATCAAGAGTGCTTGCTGGATTTTTGCAGAGGACCTGAGTTTGGTTCCTAGAATCCATGTCAGGCCCCTCACAACTGCCTGTAACTTCAGATGCAAGGAATCCGACTGTCTCCTCTGGCCTCCAAAGGCATTGTATGCACACACACACACACACACACACACACACACACACACACACACACATACACACACACACACACACACACCAGATAAAAATAAAAATAAGTCTTTAAACAAGTTTCATATCACCCTTTATGACAAAACTGTTGAAAGGGAAGTGTAAGAAGAGCTATGGAGAGGAAAGCCTTAAATTATGACTAGGAGTTCAAATGCACAGGGCCGGTGAGGAAGACAGAAAGGGCATGGGTCACTTAGCTTGGTTCAGGGGGGAAAACAGTCTTCATACCAGCAATGCTTAGAAGCCAAGCACTTGGAACCACCATCTCTACATACAGTTAACATTTCCCAGCCCCACACAGCTCCTAAGCAATGCTGCCTGCTAGCTGTACTCATACTGAAGGATCTAGTTGGTTCTTTGCCACCTGTCTGTGTTCTAAAATGCAAAATAGCTCCACTTTTCTTGCTGCTGAGAGGTTTTCCTTTTAGGATGTAAATGGCCATGGCTTTGGATTGAATCTCCGTTCTGTTTTTCTGGTCTCCAAGTACTAGCTCATTAATCTTTGTCCATTCTGCAGTCTCCACAGCCAAGAAGAGAAGACAGAGCTTGCTGGCAGCATGGAGGGAGGGGGGTGATTCAAACAGACACCATTCTCTTTTTCTGTTCCTCCTTTGCACTCTCCCTGTACTATAGACATCAGATCCTACCAAGAAACCTTTTATCCACATAAATGGCTCACTAACCCAACTTATCACATGGCAATAAATCACCAGTTCCATTATTAAATAAATTGTGGGTTCTTTCCTAAAAGTGTGCTAACACACAGTCAGCACAGTGTTGTTTATTTCACGCCAAGCTAATATCTTTAGAGTCAACATCCAGGCAGGTGAGCATGCTGCATCAAAATATTAATTATACACCATCTTGGCACTGATAACAAATGCTCCTGTGTGGTCTGCTTTTCTGGGGGAGGGGAGGCTAAAATGGGTTGCAAAACAAAAGTCTAAATAATTTAAAAGAGCTTTAATCACAGTGGGCAGCCTCTACCAACATCAGAGTCATGGACATTCACTTCTAATCCCCATCTTTGGTTTTGTTTCTTCTGCAAACAGCTCTGGATGTCAGGCTTCATTGTATCTTCAAGGTATCATTAAAGACATGTTCCCAGCCAGGGACAAATACAGTGTCAATATCTTGAGAAAAGTTCAGGGATCTTGACTCAGATGTGTGAGAAGTTCTCACATCGCCACCTTCATTTAAAGCCAGCACTGGCTCTTGTGGCTGGTGCCTTGTCTGGTTCCCTTCCAGTCTTGGAGACTCCTTTTCTTTCTCAATATTAGAAGATACATTTACTTGGCTTACAAGATTGTTGCAAGGGTTATAATATATTATCTATATAAATATATTTATAAACAATGTATTTACTACATGTAACATGTGATAGCCCCGTAGGAGACATTGGAGTTATCAAGATGAAGACAGGTTGTTAATTATTCAGCATTAAGTAGTGTGATGGTGGGCTTTAATTGTCAACTTGTGGGTCAGGTGCTTGTCAACTATGAGTTCCAACTCCAGGACCCACATGTTGGAAGAAGAAAACTTATTAATACAAGTTCTCCTCTGTCCTCTATCCAAACACCATGTCATGCAAACATAAATTTATACACATACAAGCACACAGATACACAACACATGTGCAAAGTACAATTAACTATCAACCTAGAATTTCCTGAGAAGAGAGTCTCAACTAAGAAGTTTGTCTCAATCAGGTTGGCCTATGGGCATGTCTGAGGGTGATTGTCTTGCTAATTGATAGAGGAAGACTCAGCACATTGAGGATGGCACCACTTCCTCAGCAGGGATTCCTTTACTACATAAGTCAGGAGAAAATTGGGTGAGAGCAACCAAGGGGGATTGCATTTACTTCTCTCTGGTCTTAACTGCAGTGATTATGCAACTAGCTGCTTTGAATTCCTACCTTGATTTTCCCCTCAACGAAGGGCTGTAACTTGAAATTATAAGATGAATAAATGATTTCTTTCCCAAGTTGTTTGTTGGTGGGAGTACTTCATCATAGCAACAGAGAGAAAAGAGAGACCGAGCAAAAGTGAAATAGATACCCTGGTAGTGGCATGCGCCTCCTGTAGTCCTAACACTTGGAAGGCTGAGGCAGAAGGATCACAGTTGGAGGCCAGTCCAAGATAAAAAAGCAATAGAATTATACTGATAATTCACATAATGTGGACTTAGGATTCTTTGGTTCTAGGAAATAATCATTGTCTACTTAGTAAGTAGTATGATTTTGAATGCTGGCTTCTCTGTAGGCCAGTGTGAGTTTGAGCTTGTAGAGATTATGTTGTAACTCTCTTCAGAGTCCTTTCATTTAATCAATGGGGCTAGAAAAGCAACTGAAGGCCCCTAAAGAGGACTGGTGACTCCTCATGGTGACTTGCAGGACAGGAACTTCCTCTAGGGCCATATGACTTGAGTGACAGGGATCTTCTGATGCCTCCTGGCCAGGTAATTAAGCATGGATGATCAGATTTAGAGGGACTCAATGACACTTACAAATGAGGCTTACTTATCTGTATCCCAACACTGCAATTCAAGGTCTGTGAGAATTTATATCTTGTCTTTCTTACACATGGCAATATATGCCCAGAAACCAAGAAAGTACCTGGGACAGAGTTGAGTTGAAGGATATATCTGAAGGAATCAATAAATATCAAACAAGCTGGAGAGAGATGACCCACTAGATAAAGTGCTGGCTATGGACACATGAAGACCTGAGTTTGTATCCTCAGTACCCATGTAAATAATGACTGGGTTTTATGTCCTGCCTATAATCCCAGAATAGGGAGACAGAACAAAGTATCTCTGGAGTAAGCTGGCTAGCTCGGTTAACCACATCAGTGAGCTCTGGGCACAGATAAGAGATCTTGTATCAATATATGAGGTGGAGAGTGGTTGAAGATAGTCAGTGTCAACATCTGGCCTCCACACACACATGAACACACTATTACATACATGTGAGTCCATGCACATGCAAACATACATATGCAATACATACATGCACATGGGAAAAAGAGAATCTAAGAATACTAAATAAATTGGAGAATTAAGCCCAGTAGTCTCAACCTCAATACTGACAGAGATCTTGGCATTTTAAGCTATCCTAGTCATAAAATAACAAGGAAGTGTTGACAAAGCTCATGGAAAACTAAGGAACACATACTTTACCCAGTGGCGTTCCAAGTCACTTGATGGTCATCAACAACAGGCACAAAACACATATTCACATGAGGATTCAGACTCAGAAAATTAACTCCATGAATTAAATCTCAAACTGAAGTAGAGGGTTATAGGAATAAAGTGACTAATCAACATTCGAAATGGCCAACAGTAGAGCCACCAAAAATAGCTGTGGTGTTGCTTGCTCGGTCTCTTCCATCTGCTCAGCCTTGAAATTATGCTGGTTGTATTTCAGTTGAAAACAAACATGCTTATGGTCCTATCTTATAATGGATTTATGTTGCTGTGGGATTCATCAAGTTAGCCAACAGATGTGTTTTGAAGACTCACTATGTGTCTCACTAATACTGTGGATTAGGGCTACAAGAACAAATACCAGAAGATTCAGAGTTGCCTGGGTCATTCAGCTTTATTCTCAAAAGTTCTATCATGGTACACAGCCTGATTTGTACTTAAAAACAAACACTGGATGAATGGTTAAATGTGTGATTGGAAAGGGGACTGAAAACCTTGTAGGTTGCTGGCTTAAAGTCTATGCATGCCTAGATGAGCATGCATGCATGCACACATATGTATACACCCTTAATTCTCCACATGTATTACACATAAAATGGCATAGTCAGACTGCTGTTTAGCCTTAACTATCAATGTGGTGCAACCTATAACCACCTGGGAAGAGAATTGCTACTCAAGAATTCCTAGACATCCCTATTCTCATGTCTGTGGGTGATTATCTTGATTGCCAATTGATGTAGGAAGAACTAGCCCATTGTGGGCACCACTATTCTCTGGCTGGGGTCCTGGACTGTATATACAATCAGAGAAGGCTAGTGAAGTCTCAAGACAAGAGGCAATATGGGTACAATCCTGTTCTTGACTATGGATGTGGTGTGACTAGCTGCTTGAGTTCCTGCATCAACTTCCCAACATGGTGGGCTTTATCTTGAATTTGTAAGCAAAATAAATATACCCTCTCTGCCCTCAAGTTGTTTTTTGTTAAGATATTTTACCACAGCAACAGAAATGACACTAGGAATTAGAAAATTCTCCTAAAATTAAGAATATTTACTTAAATGCAGAGAACCTCTGAAATCACCCAGCTATTCCTCCTGAACTAAAAGTGTTGTTAGAGATTAGACATCATCAGAAGACCTTTCTACAGTGCCCTACACATGCTTTCCTTTTCTAGACATTCCTAAACTTTGATTTCTAGGTGAAGAAAGATTGGAAACATTGAAAATTGGTGAATTTTACATGTTCTAATGCAAACAAGAATGCATGGTATTGTTTACAGTGTTAGATCAGCCCCCATATTTCACACTACTCTTTGATGTCCCTCAGCTATATGTGAAGACAGATGATGTTAACATGCTCTAATTCAGCACAATTTAATTCCTCAAAAACTTAAAATCTCATGTGCACTTTTCTGAAACTCTTATCATATATAAGAATTTTCTGGTGGAGTCTTTAGGCAATCATGTAAATAAAGACACTTGAACTTCACCCTTTCCTGTTTGTATCCCTTATATTTCCTTCTCTTATCTTACTCTAGTAAAACTTCAAGCACTATATTAAATTAGAATTGAGGAAGTGGAGACACCTGTCTTGTTCTTGATTGTAGTGAGATGTTTTGAGTTTTTACATTTGTGGCTAAGTTGATATGTTCCATCTATCCCTAGCCTCTTTAGGGTTTTATTGCACAGGAATTCTAGATTTTGTCAAAATCCATTTCTGCATCTACTGAGGTGGCTATATGATCTCTTACCTTGAGTTCATTTGTGTGGTGTATTCAGTTATTGATTTGTGTATATTAAAACATGTTTGCATCTCTAGAATGAAGTCATCTTGATCATGGTTTTGGAAGTGTATTATCAATTTTTATTTGTTAGTATTTTATTGGTAATTTTTACATCTGGGTTCATCAGAGAGGTTGCCCTATAGTTTGGGGTGTGTTTGTATGTATGTGTGTGTGTCTGTATCTTTGTTTGATTTTGCTATCAGGAAAATGTGGGCTTTATAAAAAGAATTTGGTAACATTCCCTCCATTTCTAAATCATTGAACTGTTTGAGAAGCATTGGTTTTAATTCTTTAAAGATATGGTAAAATTCAGAAGCAAGTTTATCTGGGCCTAGACTCTTGGTTGCCTCCCCAGCACTTGATGATAAGACACTGTTATTGAAGACACCATACATGTTGGTCACAGGACATAGAGAAATCAAGTCAGTACTGACTAGGAAGTTTCCTCCCTGCTGGCTAGCTCTCACAGTATTGAAAGACACTACACAGGTTGCTGGGAGGGTGTGGAATAATCGGCAGTCTTATACAGCTGTGAACCCCATAAACTGAAGTAATAGCTATTGTGATAAACTTTGCAGCCATGACATGAGTGTTATGGAGGTAAATAACCACTTCTGATGGGATTTAATACCTTCTCCACAGGAGGAAGTGCCTGCCTGCTACTGTAAATCTGGTCAAGAATCTGTGTTTAAGAGTTCACAGGCCCCAGGAGTAAACCTACTACTATTAATTTGCTAAATAGACATGGTATCAAACTGCCCTTTAAATCCATATCTCTATACCCATAGATTAGCACAGTCCTTAGATCTCTTCAGAGATGTTTCTTGGTGCAGTAGATGGTGTAGTGGATGGTGGTTAACACAGAAACTCGGAAACTCAGCACTGGTCAAAGTGCAGAGAGTGAGTGACTGTTGTGTGCTCAGCCACAGATGGGAAGTCCACAGCTCATCTCTCCTCATAGGCTGAGAAAACCCGGCAACACTGTACAAGAGAGTGAAGCTGGTTGCAAGGGTCAGAGGGAGGACTAAACCAAAACAGTGTCTTCTGGATCCAACACACAAGTCCTGACGCACTCATGGACTCACAGCAGCTGTGGTTGCTTGCACAAGACCTACGCAAGATCAAGCCAGTTGATAGTGTTGTACAGGAGGAAGAGTTCACAAGACCCAACCCCTAACTGAGGAGCTACGGACAGCTGATACATCTGGAGAAGAAAGAGTCTGTTTTTTTTAAAGGTATCCCTCCTAGCAGGTATTCCATGCTTCAGTGGATGACCTTACCCCAAAGCACATGGGGGTGCTTTGGTATGGACAACACAAATTGGAGTTAACTGGTTATTTTATTTTATTTTTGAGATGGTATGATATTGGGGAGTTATGGAGGTGGGGTTGGATCCAAGATGAGTTAAAGGGAGTTGGGATGAAGATAATCAAAGTACATTGTATGAAATTCTCAACAAATTAGTAAAACTTCTTTTTTAAAAAAATATAGAAAGTACTAAAAAATATATGCAGCAAGAAATCAAATAGCTCAGTAAATGGGGAAATGAAATGAGCAAAGTGTTCTCAAAAGAGGAAATACAAATGGGCAATCAACATAAAATTTTTTGAACCTCACTAGTCATGGGGAAATGCAAATCAAAACTATATTAGATTCCATCTTACCCCAGTCAGAGTGGCAGTCATTAAAACAATGGCAAATACTGGTAAGGCTATGGGCAACGGGGGACCCTTCTACACTGCTAGTAGCAATGTAAACCAGTCTGTCATTGTGAAATTGGCATGGAGATTCTTCAACAACCTAAAAGCACATATTCCACAGGACCCAGCTGTGCCAGTCTTAGGTGTTTACCACAGAGATTCCTGCATGGCACATCACAGAGATACTTGTCTGTCAGTGTTCACTGCAGCTCCAATGTTGGGAGCAACCCAGATGCCCAGCAGGGAGAACTGGATAAACTAAATGTTGTCTATGTATACAGAAAACTTTCAGCCATAAAGAACAAGAAAGTATGCCATTTGCAGGAAAATGGATGTAACTGAGGAGAACCACAAAATTGAATCAAGTTAGACCTAAAAAAACAAATGTCACATGTTTTCTTTCATGTGTGGTTCTTAGATTTTATGTGAATCTATAAAGCCATGTAGCCATATATAACATAAAATCAGGAGCAAATTGTATATAGGACCAAAGGGGACTGATGATGGTGTGTGTGTGTGTGTGTGTGTGCGTGTGTGTGTGTGTGTGTGTGTGTGTGTGTGTGTGTGTGTGCTGCAAACAGAGAATGTGACCAAAGTATGTTATGTTCTTGTATGAACAAGTCTTTTTGCAACTCAGTGCTGTGTACAATGAATATACACCAATAAAATAAAAATAAATCAACCATAAAAACTCATCTCCATGTTGTAGAAATTTACGGTCAAAATGTTTGTGGTCAATGATGCTTATCTGGATGGTGGTGAAAGTTACAGCAGTGTGACTCAGGCTGTACTGAGCTGATGAATCACCTCAGAGACCTTGTTCAAATACGAATTCCTATTTGGTCAGATCTGGGTTAGAGCTGAGCTCCTGTATTTCTAATGGACCCTCATAGCTGGGATGTTGCCTAACAATGGAACACATTTGCACATTTTAAATAGAGGTGTGTGTGTGTGTGTGTGTGTGTGTGTGTGTGTGTGTGTGTGTGTGTGTGTGCGCGTGCGCGTGCGCACACGCGCGCATGCGCACGTGCATATGTGTGCAGCTGGGCATATGTCATCTTTCAGGTATTGTCCAGTGTGCTTTTCTTTACAGGGCCTCTCAGTAGTCTGGAACTCCCCAGAATTACAAGTGAGCACTAATACTCCTTTTTTCTTTATAAAACAAAACAACAAAAGCATGGTTTGGGGGGCGTTAATTTCAGGTCTTTGTGCTTACAAGGCAATTGTTTTACTGACTCAGCTATCACAGTTAGGGTATTGAGTGTAGGAGCAGTATGCCACCACCTGATCACCATACACCACACTATTTTATTATAAAGAGATCTCTTACTTCATCACAGTTCATACAAACACCCTGTGACAGAATGATGCTATACGCATTTAGGGTGAATCTTCCCACCTAAGAAATCCCTCACCAACTTGCCCAAGCTTTGTCTCCTAGGTGAAATTCTAGATTTTGTTAATCTGCAGTCAACACTAACCTCCACACAAGGTCTTGTTTTGTAAGCAGAGAGTGTCCTACTGCTTCCTTCTGCCTCTGGTTTAGGGTCAGTGGAGAGTGAGATAGTGAGATTGGATTCCCACAAGTTTCAGCACTCCTGGATCCCCCAGCAATCCCTAGACATTACTTTCCAAAGTGAAGTTTTTTGAGTTCCCCCCAGGAGGGTGCAGACTGATTGCTGTACCCTAGTAGAATTAGATGTGTAAGCTATGACCCTGTGTGGACATGGGCTCAGAACAGCAGCAGCTTTAATCCTGTGGGTTCTTTTTTCCCCCCAACTTTACACTTGATTTGTGCTTGAGTTACAGAATAAGTTTGGGAGTGTTATTTGTCAAATCACAAGGCAATGTGCCGGTGTGTATAGTAATGGGGATCATCTTCCCTCCAAATGACACCATTGAACAATCTCTGAACAATGGCATCTTTTCTTTGTGGATGTCACAGAAGCATTGTTCCATTGATTTGTTGGGAAGGGTGGATATAGATTGATGGAATAAGTTGGCCTTCCATCTGTGATTGGTGCTTCAAAGAATAAAACCCTGTGGATACACCCTGAGTGTAATCAATAGAGGATGAGGAAGTTACTCATTGACAGGGATGCTGGCAGGTGCCCTCATAATCAGCCCCCATTTTAATCACAGCAGTCATAGGAAGAAAGACATTCATACGTTGGCTGATGCTTCAGTTATTAAACTGTGGCTGTTCCTGGAAGAAGCTGGGGTCGGTCTCTTGGGTCCTTTTCGTTGAATGTGTTTCTCTCTTTAGCTGTCCAGCCTCTCCTTCTAATCCATAAGCAAGACTCATTTTGACTCACAACACAGCTAGTTCTGCGGTACAAGATGTATTAAGAATTATAAAATGGAAAGGTAAAGATAGATGCATCATGGGGGGAAAATGCTTTCCCAGGCAATTTGAAGGAATGAAATAATGCAATGTCTTTTGAAAGCAGTGTGGGGTTGAGGCCGTCTGTGAAAGAGAGCAAGCTGAATGGCTGCTCTGAAAGTCGGCTCACCATCAGAGAATAACAATTTCACAAAGCAGTGTAGGAAGAGAAGGGGGAATTGAGAGATCTGACACCTTTGATGGTTGAGGATAGTATATAGCAGGCAAATGAAGGGAATGCAGAGAAGAGCCAGGACAAGAGGCGGAAGGAGCAGAAGCGGGAACCAGCGCTTTTAAGCAAAGTGATGGGGAGAGGTTGAGAGCTGCAGAGCACTGTGGCTGCGGCATTTCAGACAGCTAGGGAGATGTGGCTTCTGAGCCTTGTGTTTAGAAGCTGCTTTTCCTCAGGCCTACTCCTTTGCCTAAAAGTGGTAATTAGTCACGTGGGTAATAAGAGCCACTGAGGGCTGTTATAAACAGCAGCATGAATAAAATCTGGAAAGAAAAGGAAGGACCATGCAGTAATGCTTTTCCTCTGTGTGTGTGGCTAATAGAAATTCAGCATCCATTAGTATACACTAGGCACTCAGCAAATGCTGGTCATGTTGTTGATGACACTAGTTTGCATGCATACAGTGTATAACTACCAAAAAAGTGTTTATACTTCAGAGTATGTGGGAACTAATTTTTCTAGTTGAGGGCCATGCATTCTCTTCTGAGGATTATACTGGAAAAGGATACACCTACAGGGATCAGTTTTTCCCCCAACATTTATTTCTTAATTTACTTTCATTCTTTCTTCTTTAAATTCTATCAAAAGTTGTGCACTTCACATTGGAGAGAGAGAGGCAGAGAGAAACAAAGAGAATGAAAGAGAGAAAGAGAGAGATGTATTTAGGCGTGTGTTCAGGATTGTGTCATGCAGAATAAAACTTTTCCATTGTGGCCATTATTGGTGAGTCCAGCTTTGTCTTTGGCCTTGACCGAAAAGATGTAGTTAATAAGGAAACTGGGGCTGGGGAGATGGCTCCATTGGTAATGCATGCTTTGTAAGCTTAAGAACCTGAGCTTAAGTTTGAGTACCATAACTTGCTGATAAGGAGCTGGGAATGGTGGTACACGATTGAAATCTCAACGCCGGGGAAATGGAGGATCCCGGGGCTTTCTGGCTAGGCAGCCTGGAGGAGAATCAGCAAGTCTGAGGCCTGCAGGATGCCTTGTCTAACTTTGCTCAGCCTGGGTGAAGGGAGGAGGGGACTGGACCTGCCTCTACTGAATCTATCAGGCTGAGCTGAATCCCCAGGGGAGGCCTTGCCCTGGAGGAGATGGGAATGGGGAGTGGATTGGGGGGAGGGCAGGGAGCGGGAGGAGGGAGGACAGGGGAATCCGTGGCTGATATGCAAAATTAAATTAAATTGTAAAATTAAAATAATAATAATAATATAAAAAGATGCCTTGTCTTAAAAACCACAGTGATGGATTCTGGGAAATGATACAGAAGTCATTCTGACCTGTGCGTGCAGGGATGCATAAACAGTGCACCCCCCCCCCCCCCACACACGCATGCACATGCATAGCAAGAAAAGAAGGAAAAAGGAAAGGGGAGGTAGAGGAAGAAAGAAGAGAAAAGAGATATTTTTTTTTTCTGGTCAAATATGTCAGCAGCCTGTTAGAAATACACCCAATAGCTTTTCATTGGAAGAAACAGTTCCACGGAGGTTTTAAAAAGAAATAATTACATGTGAATTTTTCCCTGGTGAGATGTATCCCTGAGAGCTTACTCAGAAATTAAACTTCCTCAATAATCCACTGTCAACGATGCATTCCAGTACTGCAGCCAGCTTATTAATATCCGTGTTTGTCTTGGCCCGAGTTCTATGTTGTCTCCCTGAGCTTTACTTGGTGTCTAGAGGAAAATAACTAGTAATTTGTTTTTCAGCCCCAAAAGTTCCTGCACTTACTCCCACAGATTCTTACCCCTGCAGATGCTCCATCTATTTGTCCTTTTTGCACGTTGTTGAAAAGTAAACTCTGTATTTCTGGGACTCTGTGTGTCCCTGTCACTCCCATTCCAGGTTTGGATATAAAAAGAGCTCCCTGAAATAAATAGTTCAATGAGACCAGGCCTGGGACTGAATCCCTGAACACCTCAGTCCTCTGCTTCTTAGAAAATGCACTTCAAAACCCTTAACGTTGCATCCACGGTGCAGATCTGACACGTTTTGATCTGATTGTAGCCTATTTCCACACGGACTCCCACTGTATGGTGACATTCCATAGGTCCGGTTTCAACACAGACTCCCACTGTATGGTGACATTCCATAGGTCCCAGTGCTCTTGCCTCTGGGCACCTTCAGGCTCTGGTTATGCTGCCCCCCATTTGGGGCATGTATACCGCACTTTATCTCCAAATCCTGCCCTCCCTTCATGGTCAAGTTTAAATAATTGTTGCTGATATTTAAATGCATCTACTCCACAATTTGCATAGGTAGAAAACTCTTAATTTCACTATACCCCAATTATAGACACACATGAATAATATCATCCTGTAGATGGGGAAAGTGACACCAAAGAGGATGAGTGGCTCGGAACCAATCACAGAGCTGGGGTGCATGAGCTCTGAGGTCTGAAGCCACACGTGCTGTCTTTAAAGTCTGTCTGAGCTGCTCCCTCCAATGCACACCACCCTTGTAGCTGTTCCTTCCATTCTTTGTAACACTTACTGTTTTCATTTATTAGCTGGTATTAAGAAGGCCACTTTCTTGCCTGCCTGTAATGTGTTTTGAGTATTCCCTATACCTGGGAACTCTCCTCTTTCCTCACTTCTACCTCTCACCCTAGTCCCCTTGATTCCCTTTTACAATTTCATGTCATCTATACATTCAAGGTTTTTGCTTGAGAGAAATACGACTGTGTCTTTCTGAGACTCAGTTAATACATGCCATATAATTATTTCCACTTACATTCATTTTCCTACCCCAAATTCAATGCACACATAGACTGTATTTTCTTTGTCCATTCCCCTGCTGGTGGACACCTAGGTTGGTTCCATATCTCAGCTATTGTGAACAGCACTGCAGTAAACATAGTGAGCCACTATTTCGGTGATTTGCTAATTTGGCTTCTTTTTGTATGAAAATCAACTCCAACATGTAGGACAGGCAGCTGCTCTTGATCCTGCTCTGTAAGACTGGCACTGCCCTTCCCTTCCCACTGTCACCGTCACTCTGCTTCTCTGCCCATCATGATCTGCTTTGCATCTTTGTTGTAAATTTATTCATTAAATACACATTGTCTGGCTGCATTGCTGGCTCATCTCCTCAGCAAAGGTGGAAAATATCCTCCCTTCAGGAAGGTCGTTTGGGTTTGCACAGAGGCGAGCAATCCATATCTGTGGATGACTCACTAGGAGGTGAGTGGCCACGGCTTACCTTCAGGGCACCGTGTCTTCGTGTATTAGAGAGGCAGGTGAATGAAAGGCAGTAGAAGCCTTGCTGGTCAAGGGCTGGGGTAAGTGGGTAAGGCTCTGTGGGTAAGAGCAGTTGCTGTACAAGGACCTGAATTCAGATCCCCGGTTCCCAAGTAAAATCCAGAGTTGGGTGTGGGTTATGCTGGGTGGAGACAGGAGGATCACTGGACTTGCTGTCTGCCAGCTTAGCTCTAGGTTCAATGAGAGACTCTGTCTCAAAGGAGCAAGGTGGAGAGTGACAGGCAGGACACTTGAAGTTCTTCTTTGGGCTTTGGAAGTGTGTGCATGGACATGTGTACCTGCACACACATATGTGCATCCAGCACACACACATAACAAAGTACTCATGTTCAAACACACACACACACACACACACACACACACACACACACACACACACACACACATAAATTACTTATATATAATAACTTTTAAAAAGATGCCAATCCAGTCCATATGGGTTTGGAGCACCTGTTGGGTAAAGGCATTCAGGTAAAGCCTTGGAGAATGCATATGACTTTACTGTGTGGACACCAGGAATGCATGCCATCCGAAGGAAACAGGAAGACTAAAGCCTCAAACCCCAAGGGGAGAGAGATACACCAGCACACGCTGAGGTGAGGCATCATCTGGATGGCACTGGGCACCATGTCCTGATCAGAGAGGTCCAGTGGGAGTCAGTTTGCTAGTTTTAAGATGCAACACAAAGGTCCTTACTGATATATTATAGGCAGCAGGGAGCCACTGAAGGTTCTATGTTCAGCCATGATCATCCAAGCTGTGTTTTTCAAAGCCTGTAGTGTATGATGAAGTTCATTCCCTCATTGGGAATATTTCTATGGTAACTGTCAGGAATGAATGTGTTACTTTGTTGACACAGACTTCCACCAGAGCTGAAATGTCATTATTTTTCTGAGGTCCATGGTCTTGCAAGGGCTTCTACCATATCAAAATTCCAAAAGGCCAAAGGAAAGAGTTGCATGGATATTTACTATAAGAATAAAGGAAAAAAATGTTTTTGTGAATAAAGTCAAGGTAGCCTTTGTCTCACTGTTTATTTACTTGTTGTTTATTTATGCACATGCAGTGATGAGGATCAAATGTAAGCCCATGCATCTGCTATCCAAGTATGCTGTCATTGAGATATAACACAGCCCTTGTACTTTTGAGACAATATCTGTTATGTGACACTTTCTGGGAAAGTTCCATATCTATTCAACCTAGATAGGGAACCAGTGATAGACTAATATAAGGACAATACCAAAGCCCAGTGTATTTATTAGAATTTCTTATAAGAGTAAAGGATGAGAGGTTTCTTACAGGAGGTTTTAATCAGAAAGCCCTGCTGTGGAATATTATTTTAAAGTGTGTTACTTTTGTTTATATTGTATTAGTTTAACTCTGTGAAGCTGTGTTACTTTGCCTGTCCAAAACACCTGATGGTCTAATAAAGAGCTGCACGACCAACGGTGAGGCAGGAGAAAGGATAGGCAGGGCTGGCAGGCAGAGATAATATATAGAAAGAGAAAACTGGGAGGAGAAGAGAAGTAGCCTATAACACGAATTTTAAAAGGTCTTATTAATAAAAAAAAAAAGCCCAGAGCCAGATATTGGGGTGAAAACTGAAAGATCAGAGAAACAGAACATGCCACAGCCAACCTCACCTCGCCAACTCCTCAGCTGATCTTGCTTCTTCAGACTGAAAGCCTCTGAGTCCTCACCCTATTGAATCTCAGCTGAACTGCTACTAAAAAGCTTCTAGTTCCTGGTTCTCATGCCTTATATGCCTTTCTGCTTCCTGCCATCACTTTCTGGGATTAAAGGTGTGTCCTTGCCAAGCAAAGACATAAGATCACAAGTGCTGCAATTAAAGGTGTATGTGCCACCACTGTCTTGTCTCTATGTCTAATCTAGTGGCTGTTCTGTTCTCTGATCCCTAGATAAGTTTTATTTGTTAGAACACAAATATCAGAGAAGGAGGATTCTAGGGGCCAGCCACACAACTACACAGCAATCCATGGGGTAAAAATAAGATTTACAGAGGTAAGAAAGTGGGAAAAGCCCAGAGGCAAAAGGTAGATGGGATAATTTAAAGTTAAGGAAAGCTGGCAAGAAACAAGCCAAGCTAAGGATAGGCATTTATAATTAATAATAAGCCTGATGTGTGATTTATTTGGGAACTCGGTAGATGGCCCCTCAAAAGAGCAAAAACAAATAACAACAAAGCCCACCCTAGCATTGTTGATAACTTTTTAAAGTTATAGTCTTGGAACTCTCAGCAGGTAGAAAAGTTTCTTCTTCTCGGCAGCCTGACTGCTTTTATAACCTTGAAGAGGGAGAACCTTCTGAGTCTGCTATGTTTCAGGGACTTCCTGAGACTTCTGAGTTGTTTACTTCTGAGTCTAAAGGAACCTCCCTTCAAGATGGGATGTCTCATGCTGAGGATGTGGCTATAAAACAGCACCTTGCTAGGTAGTCCACAGGAGGCCATCCTTCTGCCTACAGCCTGACTGCTGGGATGACAGGTGTGCAGTGCCATGCAAGGCTAAGAATTTTAACCTGACATAAAGCAATGTGAATATAATGGCTAAGACAGTTGGGACTATGGAGCCTCCAACTTCTTTAATCATCAAAATGGGCCATGCAGAGTCACATCCCTACTGTGGTCAAAGACTGTATTTTCTCAAGAATATCCAGAATGGTAGATGTTTGAAGTTGAGTTTTACATGTTTCTAACTTCTTCATAAGTCCTTTAAATCTTAGTGTTCCACATACTCTAAGTATATGGGTCATTCAAATGTCCTCCCCTCCTGCTCCTGTTCAATTTAGATCAAGCAGGCTTAGCTACAAGTTTCTGAAAGGCAAAAGCATGTGTTACTACATAGACCAATTGTTTACTTATCAGTACATATTGAGCACCTACTCTGTACCAAGCTCTGAATGAGATTCTAAAGTTGCACAGTAGAAGTCAGGAGGCACAGTCCCTAGCTCTGGGGTGAATGTATGCTTGGGAAATTGTACTTCTATGGCTGGCCAGAGTGGCATAAGGCATCTCACCCTTTGCTATATGTGCTTCCAGGAATACATTCTCTTATTTTGAGCAATAAATCCCAACAGAAGGAATGTGCTAGTGTGCTCTGCTTCATGCCATCACTTCTGAGTGACAGAGGCAAGATCAAGATGGGCATTTAGTGTGTTTCCTTCCCAACTCCCATGACACCCCTGTCACCAAATTACTGGATTATGCTTGGGGACTTCTCAGGTGGAATCTTTGACCATTATGGTGGCTTGTATGGTGGCTCCTTTTCCTGCCTCCTGCTACCCTCTTCTGTCCCTCTCCCTCCATTTCTCTTCTCTTATCTCTGGCATTTTCCTTTTCTTTTCTCTCCTCTCCTGTTCCTTGATGTCTTGGAGTCTCTGTCCACATTGTCCATGTCCATACGTCTGTCTCCCCTGCTGTATTTCTGTTCTGGTTCATTTCTCTCTTGCTTCTCTACCTTGTCCCTATCCCTTTCATGTGCTTCCTTCTTTCTCATCTCTCTAAATCTTTGTGTCTCCCTCCCTTCTTTAATGTCTCTAGCCATTTCCCTCTTTCTCCCTTCTCTCTATCTCCTGCCCTCCCTCATCTCTCTTCTTTCTCTGGCTCCCTCTTTCCTCTCTCTCCTCTTTTATCCCTTCTGCATCTCTGTTGGAATTCTTTTCCCTCTCAATATCCTCCCCTCCTCTTCCTCTCCCCTCCCACTCACCTCTCCTTGTGGCTGAAACTCTTAAGTGAGTCTTTTCGCCTGGGGTTTGTGTGCTTAGCCTGTCAGCACACAGCTCCGTGTGCTGTTACTGAGTTCTGTCCTCTGTGGATCAAGGTTGCCATTGGGCTTGAATATTAAGTTCCAAACTCTCATACACTGGTGGGAGATTTGCAGCAACATGCCGGTCCCCTCTGCATCCCTAAGAGCTTCCTGCACAGTGTTTATTGATAAGGAGCCTCTTCTCACCCTGTGAAGCTGCTGATGTGCAGCTGAGGTGGGAGGAGAGATTACCTATAGCTGGACTCCCTCTCTCAGGGCGAGATGGGCAGGACTGGCTGTCCACACGCATGAAGGTTACTCCAGAGAGCTTGGGGATCATTTTGTCAGTTTTGTTTGCAGAGATCTACAGAGAAGGATTAGGGCCCTCAGTGCTGATAAGTTCCCCTGGGCCAAACGCTAATCCAGCAGGACGTGGATGTAACACAGCCATTTCCTCTAACAGTTCTGTGCACTTCTGGAGTGGGGTGCCATGGAGGAGAGGGGTGCCATGAAAAGGCAGAGGTAATAAGTATTAAGACACCCCCTCTCCTATGGATGAGTCATAGCCCAGGGTCTTTACTCATTCACTAGTGGATGCATTTGCTTGAGGTGAAGCTGCATCCAGAAACTTGTATTAGTGCTTGTTATCGATGCCACCAAATCTCATCTGTAGGGCTGGGGAGGCACCTCATTCAGAACAGTGCTTGTCTAGCTTGATGGAATGATGGGTTTGTTCAATCGCATTGCATAAGCCAACATTGGTGGGGTAGGCCTGTAATCTCAGCATTGGGGAAGCAGAGGCATGGTGATCAGAAGTTCAAGGTCATCTGTAGCTGCTACAAAGTTTTGAGGCCACCCTGATATACATGAGACACTGTGTCAAAAAATGAAACAAGGAAACCCCATCTTTGGGTCTAGTCATGCCCACCTTGTCCCTCTCCTAACAGGCTACTATCCTTGTTTCTGATGTTCATGCTAAGTGTCTGCAGAGGGATGGAGATTAACATGTTGTTTGGAAGGCAATACCCTGGCTGTAGCCCCAGAAACTTAGAGGGTCTCTTCTCCTGGTGCCTTAATTTGCATATCTGGAAAATGGGTATGAGAGCAGTTCCCACCTCATAGGTCATTGTCTTGACTTGGGGTCAATTTCAAGAATGTGTAGCACACTGCTCAGCGCTCATGTTGGTGACTGGAGCTGAATAAAGTGACATCCAAAGAGAGTCAGGTCTGTGTGTGAGAGATCATGAAGAAAGCACAAGGTAGAATGCTATAGATCTGTCACCATGTAGTGGCTTGACTCCTCAGCCTTCAGCTTCACGAGTCTGTGCCCTCTGGTGTTGTAACAACACACTCTGCACCTCAGCTTCATCTGTGTGGTGAGAGTCGTGATCGTGTTTATCAGCCCCCTTGTTTCTGTTAAAGTTTTCACCCACGTGTATTTTGTGTACACAGTGGTGGGTTTCACACTGCCATTTTCATTCATGTATATTGTGTTCTCTTACCACATTCTCCTCCATTATTCTTTCCTTCCTCCCTCATGCCTGCTTCTGTTTCTTCTGACCTAATAGTCTCTCTTCTAGTTTCAGGGCATGAATGAGTACATGTGTGTCTAAAAATCTAAGTTCCATGAGAGAGAAAACATAAAATATTTGTCTTTTTTAGTGTAGTGTATTTTTAGTATGACATCACCATGTCTATCACTTTTCCTGCAAATGCTGTGCTTTCTTTCCTTTTTATGGTTGTATAGTACTCCATTATGCATACAAAGTTCATTTACTTTATCCATTCATCTGTTAATGAATGCCAAGGCTGATTCAATATTGTAGCTATTTGTTAACAGAAAAGTGATCAGCATAATCTATGGGTATTTTTAGTGTGTGCTGACTTTGATTCTTTGGTTATATTCTGAGGAGGTACCAGTATGACTGGACCACATGGGGATTCTATTTTTAGTTTCCTAGGGAAATTACACACTGGTTCCCATAGTGCTCGCTTAAGGTTACTGCCATATCAGCAATCTGTGGGAGTTCTTGTCTCCGAACTCTCTCCAGCATTTCTTGTTATTTGTTTTCTTGTTGATAACCATTCTGATTGGGGGTGAAGTGAAACTCAAGGCAGTCTTGCTTATCATTCCATCTGAATCATGTCTGGGATCTCTCACAGCTTTGCATTATGCCTCTTGGTTTTAGGAATCTCCTGGATCTTCAGGGCCTATTCTGCTAGCGTGCATCACAGGTACACAGCAAAGCCCTCAGCTCTGCCCATTTGCTTGACAAATTATTGTTTTGCTGAAGTTTTCAGAAAAATTAGAGTGTAAGAGCTGGGGGAGGCTTGGCCATTCAAAGCAACACAGCTACTAATCTCCCCAGCTTTGCCTTTAGCTGATGATTATGCTTCTGTTAGCACTAGACACAAGCAATCCCTCCTGACCTGTTCTCTACACCAGCAGCAGTACTTACTGCAAAGCAGAAAGAACCTTAGCATTAATTTACCAAACAATGTTCGGGAATGACCAACTGTCGAGAGAAGGTGTCCTGGGCTTATTTCTCTTTTGCAAGGAAACAAATCCTGGAGGATCTGTACACTCACTGGATACAGATGTCCATGTAATTTGGCATTTGCTCATGCCGATTCCCTGAAGGGTGTGTCTGGCAGTTTGGCATTGCAGTCTGATTCTCCCTGTGGGAATACAGAGATTCAAACACCAGGTGAAAGATTTGTCCATGGACTCTGAGGTGTGGACAAGGGAGAGGAGAGATGTGAGTGGGGTCTCTCCCCACCCCCCATGCTGTGTCTGTCCATAATGATCCTCTGTGTCCCCCGGTGCAGCATGTTCACCACTGAAGCCCACAGCCCCAAGTGTGAGGTAAGTCACCCTGAGGTATAGTGCAGGCAGAGTACTATGAAGACACGGAAGGCACAGGTTCCTGGAGTCCGACGGGACCTGGAGTCCGACTGCCTTCTGCTGGCCTCTTCACATCTTTACTTTAGGATATGATGAAACTGCCAGAACCATTGTGAAGTGACTGTGACTCAGTAGTCCGCGTTAACTCTCTGCGTATCATTCTTGGTGGGACTTGGAGCCAGTGTTGCCATCCAGACTTCCCCATTACAGCCATCACAACGGGGTGCAGAGAGGTCAAGATGCTTGTCCAAATCCTCTAAGGCAGCAGAGGAAGAAAGACAAATAAGCAAGCAGAGAGGCTAGCTGCATTTGATAGTGCCTTTCCTGGCCTCTGATTCCACTGCTGGCCTCCGGCCATTCTCTGCTCCCCAGTCAGATCCCCCCCTAATATTCAGGTCAGAACAGGTTGCTCCTCTGCTCAGACCTCCATAATGCACCCTTAATGGCTGCCTGACCAAGCTGAAACTCACTTACTTGGAGAGGCTGAAAGCGTGATTTGGGAGTGTGGGTAATGATGTCAGTTAAGGTCACTGCTCACATGTCTTCAGGGAGCCAGTCTCTCGGAGCTCAGTTTTCTCCATAGAAAAATGGAATCAAAGGACAGGGGATGTAGCTGAGTTGGTGGCTTGCATTGCATGCACAAAGGCCTGGGTTTCAGCCCTAGCCTGGCAGAACCTCATGCTATAACCTCATGCAGAATCATGGTATAACCTCAGCACTTGGGGAGGTAGAGGCAGGAAGATCAGGAGTTCAGTCATTCTCAGCTACATGATGAGTTCCAGGCCAGCCTAGGATGCATAAGTTCCTGTCTCAGAACAAAATAAAGGGCTTCAAATCAAGCACATTATTTACTAAGAATCCCAGCACTTGGCACAGCTCAGGAAGGAGGACTTTGAGCTTGAGCCAAGTCCGGGCTAACATACTGAGATTCTATGACTGACGCCCAAGTGGTTTTACCAGGACTGACCCCCACACCCCTCACACACACGCAGACACAATGCACTATTATTCAGCTTGAAACAGAGGGAGCTCTATTTGAAGCTGCATGGATGAAGGCAGAGAACTTTGTTGAGTGAAGTAAATTGAAAGATGACTCCCCAGTGGTCTCACAAGTGGAAAATCTACAGAAGTTGTCCTCAAAGAGGCTGAGTCATGTTGTGGGGGTTGAGATGGGGATTTGGAGGTATATTGATCAATAGGCACAAAATTTCAGGCAGAAAGAATGGGTCCATAACCACCTACTGTAGCTTTTGGTGGCCATAGTTAATAAAGTCTCCCATACTTGAAAATCACTGCGAATAGTAAGAATAGATTGTAAGTGTCCACACCTCAGATTGGTATATGAGGCTATGTATGTCAGCTTGACTTAGCATCCCACAGTATATTTTCAAAGTACATGTGGCATGCCACAATAGGCACTGCCCCCCCCCCCGTGTGTGTGTGTGTGTGTGTGTGTGTGTGTGTGTGTGTGTGTAGTAAGTATGCATGTATGTGCACAAGAAGAGGCCAAAGCACGACACTGAGTGTCTCTACTATTGTTGTCAGCCTTATTTCTTTGAGACATTCAACATGAAGCTCTCCAATTCAGGAATGCTGCGTAACCAGAGAGCTGGGCTCTGCATGTGAGTGCAGCTCTTGCCTCTGTACTCCAAACCCATGCTGATGTCATAGATGCTGGGGTCTGTGTTCCCACCCCATGCTGATGTCATAGATGCTGGGGTCTGTGTTCCCACCCATGCTGATGTCATACATACTGGGGTCTGTGTTCCCACCCATGCTGATGTCATAGGTGCTGGGGTCTGTGTTTCCATCCATGCTGATGTCATAGGTGCTGGGGTCTGTGTTCCCACCCCATGCTGATGTCACAGATGCTGGGGCCTGTGTTTCCACCCATGCTGATGTCATAGGTGCTGGGGTCTGTGTTCCCACCCCATGCTGATGTCACAGATGCTGGGGCCTGTGTTCCCACCCCATGCTGATGTCATACATACTGGGGCCTGTGTTCCTACCTCATGCTGGTGTCATAGGTGCTGGGGTCTGTGTTCCCACCCATGCTGGTGTCATAGGTGCTGGGGTCTGTGTTTCCACCCATGCTGATGTCATAGGTGCTGGGGTCTGTGTTCCCACCCATGCTGATGTCATAGGTGCTGGGGTCTGTGTTTCCACCCATGCTGATGTCATAGGTGCTGGGGTCTGTGTTCCCACCCATGCTGATGTCATAGGTGCTGGGATCTGTCTCCCACCCCATGCTGATGTCATAGGTGCTGGGGTCTGTGTTTCCACCCATGCTGATGTCATAGGTGCTGGGGTCTGTGTTCCCACCCATGCTGATGTCATAGGTGCTGGGATCTGTCTCCCACCCCATGCTGGTGTTACAGGGGATTCAGATGTAATTCCTCATGCTTGCCCAGCAGTACTCTGACACACTCAGCCATCTCCCCATTTCCCAGACTTAACTTCTAATGCTTTCCTCAAGCAACTCTGATCTTACTGAACTCTTTACAATGTTGTTCTGAGCTAAAGCTTTTTCTTTCAGTGGACCCCAGAGGGTGTGAGTCATACCGAGTCAGAGTCTGTTGTGCTCCCTTCATTTGTCCACTTTCTGGAATGTTGTACAAAATGGCTTGGTTCTTCTCTGCTGAACATGAAGGATAGTTTATCAGGATTTTTATTTTATCTTCCAAAATTCATTTTAGTTCTCATACTCTCATTAAAAATATTATCTTCTGACCAAATGTGATTTTTGAACTGTTGGTTAGTTATTTTTCTTTTGGGGGGTGGCAGGGCAGTGGAATTCATTCTGAGAGCACGTGGTTCTTTTCTTTCTGGGTATTGATTTTGGCTAAAATGGATACATGTGGAGTCTCTTTGCTCTTATACTTACTGAGTGTCACTCTAGAAACAAAGATATATGCCATATAATCTGAAAAGGCCAAAGGAAAGGGTTTTTCATTGTTATTTTTTTGAGACAGAATTTCACACCATTGCTCAGGGTGGCCAGAATTCATTGTGTGGTGACAGCTGGCCTAGAACTCATGACAATGCTTATGGCTTAGCTTAGTGTTCGGAGTCACAGGTGTGAGCCACAACTCCCACCTAGGAAAGACATTTTTTTTTTAATATAAGAAGTTTCTGATTCTTTTTTTTCTTTTCACTTTAATGATGTGTATTCGTGTCTGTCTATCTCTGTACATGTATGTATGTTGAGTGTAATTGCCTGCGGGGTCCAAAGAGGGCATCAGATCTCCTGGAACTGGCTTGGGTGCTGAAAACCATCTCCAGTTGTCTGCAGGAACAGTGAGCATTCTCAGCTGCTGGGCCCTCTCCAACCTCCCCACAATGTCTTTCTTATGGAAAGAAGGGGAATGGCGGCCCAGAGAGATTGAAATCAAGCCATGAAGATGAAGCAACTAGGTTATATCAGGAAATGAATAAAAGCATGGCTCTTTGAGTGATTAACTTGGAAGAAAATTGAAGCCTTCTAGTTTCCTGAGCAACAGAGTTAGGAAAAATGCTTTAGATGTAAAAAAGAAAAAAATGCAATAATATGTCTTTGAAAAATATGACTATCAGGGACAGTATGCAGAAATGTTTATGAAGGGGCTGTGTGTCTCCCATGCAAGGGAGCAGATCCGGCCATACTGATGCTACAAGGACATGATGCTTCTCACTGTGACCATAACAATAACTGCACAAAGCTTGCTTGATAGTTACAATTTCCTGAGATTACATTCTTGGGATGATGAGACCTGCTTGAATTTTCAAGCGAAGTGCAGTTGGGAGACTTTTCCTAACTCAGAATGAATTCTGATAAACCAATTCTCTCTGGAGAAAAAAAATGATGTCTACATATTGTAGCTTAGAATCCATCATTTTAGGGACATTCTAAGCCATCTTCCCAGGTCTGAATTTAATGAGGTAATAAGGTGCTCCGGAGTATAACACATGTTAAATAGATTTTTTTTTTCTTCAAAAATATTGAGACCAACAAGGTGGAGGATGGGTTTTTCTTCATACACGTCTTCTCTCTTCCTGTCAAAGCAGATGCTGTTAGTTTCTTTTCCTTTCTGGAGCAATGAGTTATGAAGCTCAAAAATAAAGTGTTCTCAACGGTGTAAATAAAGCTGTAATCTGAGCAAATACATCACGCTATGTACCCAGGCTTTTCTTTTTGCCTTAAAAAAACTCTTGTCTCTTTCTTTCTCTCCTCCCAATAGTCTGGTTTATGCAACTGTGTATTGTTGACACATTCATCTTGATAATAGAAAAAGAAAGCTACTTTTCATTGAGAAATAGATTCAAAGTAAAAGATGATTAATGAACCAAGGTGCCTTGCACTCCCGTGATACGTTCTCTACCCCAGCTCTGTAAATCTGTCTGTGACTTGCCCTCTGGTGAGATTTCTCGTTACTCTATCAATTCTCCATTTCACCTTCCTGGGTGTATGGCAGCTCAGCGCCCAACCTACCCAAAGTTGTGAATGGAAGAAAGTGATGGTGAAGGGTTCTTGGAGACTGCTTTCCATGGAGTCTCAGGCCTGACACAGAGTGTCACAGGTTGGGGGAGCTTGGTGTGCATGGAGGTGTCTGATGGCTTTGTATCGATGTCATCACCATACCTAAAGAATCAGATTGAGGGTGGGTGGGGAGAGATTGATTTTGACTCAGTTATAGGGGTTTCAGTCCATTATAGAATCATACAGCCAGACAGCTCATTCATGACAACCAGAGCATGACGCAGAGGCTCTTTATGAGTTGTTGGGCCAGGAAGCAAACAAGGGGAGATAAAGCCAAGCACTCTGACCTTCAAAGCCCACTTTCTGCTCCTCCAGCCAACACCTACCTCCTGAAGTTTCAAAGGCCTTTCCAAGGAGCACCACTTGCCAGGGAGCAAACATTGCACACAGAACCTAGAGGGGGTCATTTCCAGATATAGTAAGATCAACCCATAACTAGTTTCTTTCTGACCTGTTAAATTCACCCTCACAGGATCCTTTTCTAACAGTAGGGCCAGGAAATGCATAGCATGTTGGGGAAACTTAAAGGTCTGGTTAGGAACAAATAATTCTCTGTGTGGCAACTTCCCTCTTGGTAAGACCTCAAAACAGTGTCTTGGTACATCTTAACTCCTCCCACATGCAGGCATGTCCTTCTTGGGACAGCCAAGATAACTACTTGTGATGAAAATTTTCTGTCCTTAAACCTGTCGAGCCTGGGGATCATGTCTAGCTAAAGTGGGATCTGCCCCAATCCTTAGTATCCTGAGAGCATCACACGTTGTTAGAGACTCTGAGATGATGCCCACAGCACAGAGGCAGAGTGAGTATAGGGCAGATGAGCAATGGGTGGCCCTTGTCTCCGTGTTCTTTTTTTTTTATTTTCTCACCTTTGTTATTGCTTCATATAAACTCATATGCATATGTTCATATTGGTCCTGACTAGATATTTACTGAGCACCTTCAGGTCACTGGATTTTCTGTCATTGCTTTAAAAAAAAGTGTGTGTGTGTGTGTGTGTGTGTGTGTGTGTGTGTGTGTGAGAGAGAGAGAGAGAGAGAGAGAGAGAGAGAGAGAGAGAGAGAGAGAGAGAGAGAGAGAGAGATTCATGTGTGGTGCATGTATGGAAGTCAGACAAAAACATACGAGATTTGATTCTCTCCTTCCACCATATGGGCCCAGGGTATTAAACTCAGGTCTTGTCATGCTTTGCTGCAGGCGCCTTTACCTGCTGAGCCATCCAGCTGGCCCTTTATTGTTTGTTAAAACCAATTTCAGTTTGGAAGAAGGACTCAGACAGAATTGATTAGATAAAGTTTCAGCAAATCTGTAGCCTTATTCAAGAACCATGTGCATTATATCGTGTAAGCATTGCAGGAATGTTATGATAGTCATCTTAATTCCTTATGTATGAGAGCACTGAGGTAGAGACCTATGTCCCTGAAGCCACACAGCTAGAAGTGTTTGAATGAGGATTTTCACTTGGGTATGACTTCCAAGGCCAGACTCTGCCTCCTGGCATCTGTTCAGGTCTTTAAAGTAATCGTTTGTGTTCTCTCTGACCTCTGAGAGCTGTACATAAGGTAAAGGTGGGCTTAAAGGAAGAGTCGCTTGAGGAGGACAGACAGTGAAGAGCTGTTGTGGGATGCAGGGGTGGGTTGGTCCTGGAGTTGCTCACTCATTCATTGTCTGTGGGGCCAGTGTATGGTAAACACTGGGCATATTTCAAGAGCTGCATTTGGTGCAGTGCCTTTTGGAGGGTAAGAGCCCCTTTGAGTTCAAGTCTTTGTGGAGAGTTCAGTCTGTCAGGACAGAGAATGATAAGATGTCTCTTCCTTGCTGTGCTGTAGCAATGTGCATGGGCATGACAAGGGAGCTTGTCCTTAGACTTGTGTTGGGGATGGATGAGGGCAAGATGAGATAAGGAGGGATATGAGAGCTGAGAGGTGAGAGGTGGACAGGAGTCACAGCACATCCCTTTGCCTTCAGGCTCATCTCTGGGAGATCACTGGGCTACAAGAGCCTCTATATCTGTCCATTATTGTTCATGCATTTGAAGGAGGGTAACTCCTTGTACCAATGCTTGCAGAGGTTTGCATTTCTCCTTTAGGTAATTCTTTTTTATTATTATTTCTTTACAAATGAGATGCTTTGCTTGTCTTGAGTGCAAGCATCACCAGTGCACACACTGCTGGATTCTATCAGCTCCTTCCACATGAGCTCTGAATGTTTCCTTGGGAGTCTCTTTGCTGGAGATATATCAGCCCTTCTTGTGGTCCATGGAAGGAGCGTTTTCATCTCCCAATGACTCTGTGTAAGACCCATAGCCAGCCCAGAGTGGTCACCTAATCTCTTATTCAACCCAAGACTCTGCCTGCAGAAATTTACAAATCCTTTTCCCTAATGTGCCCTACTCTGGCTGCCCCCTCTAGGGAATCAAAGGCCTTTCTCAGACTCCCCTTTAGAGGCAGGAATTGTGAGATTGTATTCCCAGTGAGACTGGGACAGGGCACTGCAAGGACACTGCCTTGTGAAGGCAGTGATGTGAGAATAAGCCCTGGGGCCGTAGCTCAGAGCCACTCTGGACAGCAGAGCTGGCTTTTGAAAGTGAGGCAGACTAGATATCAGTTAAAGACATGAACTTGAGAGCCCTTTGCAGCTGGGTTTTGATCACCGCTACATTGCTTCCAAGTTGTAAGACCTGGGGCAAGTTCTTTCAGATCCCGAAAGACCACGGTCAGCATCCTTGTTATGTTTTGAAGATGAAATGTCTCCCACAGGCACTATTTTGGAAGCTTGTGGCACCTTTTGGGTCTGAGTCTAGCTTTCAGGCACAGGGCCTTAGAGGTGGGGCTAGATATGTTCCAGCCATTGGATCTCACCACAGATCTCTCTTTTCTTAGCTGTTCTGAAGTAACAGGACTTGCTACTGGCTCCTTAAACCAAGGACAGAGCCCCAGGGGCCATGCCTCCTTCATAGTGACACCGGGAGTCAAAATGAACCCTTCATCCCGCAGGTTACTTCCTGCCAAATGAAAGTCATCAATGTGGCCTTTAAAGGAGACTGACTGAGGGTGGTTATGCTTGGGTACACTTCTCTATGTAAAGTGCCAAGTGGCTGGCTGCTACTGATTTATTGTTGCCAACTGTTTATTGGGTAATGAGTAATTTATATTACTTATATCTTAATAATAGAGCTATGATAACCCAGTACTAACTAGATTGTAATTTACAATTCTTTAAAGATATAAACAATAGTGATTATTACATAATACATTATTGAACAATGATGAGTTTACAATGTATTAGATTTATTTCATAATATAAACAAATTAGTAATAACTTGAACAAGCATATTCAAATAAAATAATTTTCCATACCTTTTGACTTTAAAAAAATTTTATATCTATTCTTTCTGAATTTCACATGTGTATATGATGCATTTTGATTATATCCCATGACTTCCTCCAGCTCCTGTGAGGTCTCTCCTGACCCTTTCCCTAGCTCTATAGTCTCAGTTGGCCTATAACTCACTCTGTAGTCTAGATGGGCCTTAAATTCATGGCAATGCTTCTGCCTCAGCCTCTGAGTGCTAAGATTACATATGAGAGCCATTAAGACCAGTTTTAGACCAGCATTATAATTATTCCAGGCATATCCAATTCATGGGCCCTGGGTCTCACGTGGCTGAGATTAGCCATGAATGGGGTCCAACACAAAACTGTATATGCACATAAGATATTATGAGAGATTTTGGAGTTTTCTTTTTAGAATTATTTTTATTATTATTATTTTTACATCCCAACTGCAGTTTCTCCTCCCTGCCCCTCTCCTCTTCACTCTTCCTCTGTTTCTATTCTGAAAGGGACAGGCCTCCTATGGATATCAACCAAAAATAGCATATCAAGTTACAGTAAGACCAGGAATCTCATCTCATATTAAGGTTGGACAAGGTAACCCAGTATGAGGAATAGGGTCACAAAAGCTGGCAAAAGAGTCAGAGATAGTCCCTCCTCCCACTGTTAGGAGTCCCACAAGAAGACTAAGCTACACAACTGTAACATATATGCAGGGGGCCTGGCTTAGGTCCATGCAGACTCTCTGGTGTTTGGTTCATTCTCTATGAGCCCCTCTGAGTCCAGGTTAGTTGATTCTGTGTGTTTCTTGTGGTGTCTTTGAGCCCTCTGGCTCTACAATCCTTCTTCCCCTTCTTCAGGATTCCCTGAGCTCTGCCTAATGTTTGGCTGTGGCTCTCTGCATCTGTTTTCATCAGTTGCTGGATGAAGACTTTATGATGACAGTTGGGTTAGGCATCAATGTATGAGTATAGCAGAATATCATTAGTCATCATTACATTGACATTTTATTTGCCAGTTACATTTGGTTCTATCTTAGGTCTCTGGGCTATCCCTCCTCTGGGTCTTAGCACTTCAGGCAGAGACAAGGATGGACTCCCTCTCATGGTTTGGGTCTCAGGCTGGACTAGTCATTGGTTGGCCATTCCCACAACTCCCAAGACACCTTTACCCCAGCACATCTTGTAGGCAGGACAAATTGTAGGTTGAAGGTTATGTGTCTAGGTTGGTATCCCAGTCCTCCCATTGTAAGTCTTGCCTGGTAACAGGAGATGTCCAGTTCAGGCTGCATACCCCCTATTGCTAGGACTCTTAGCTAGAGTCATGCTTGTAGATTTCTGGAAGTTTCCATCGCACTAAGTTTCTTCCTGACCCCAAATGCTCCCCTTTTCCAGTCATCTCTTCCAGTACTCTCACCCCACTTTCCTCACCTGATCCCTTCTGTTCCCATCCCCACCTGCCCACAGCCCACCCACAAAATCTATTCTATTTTCCCTTCCTGGGGAGATCCAAGCGTTTCCCCCTGATCTCTCCTTGTTACTTAGCTTCTCTGGGTTTGTGGATTTTGTAGCATGGTCATCCTTTACTTAACAGCTAATATTCACTTCCCATGTTTGTCTTTCTGGGTTACCTCACTCAGGATGATTTCTTCTAGTTCCATCCATTTGTCTTTAAATTTCAGGATGTCATTGTTTTTAACAGCTGAGTGATACTCCATTGTGTAAATGCACCACATTTTTTTTATCCATTCCTTTGTTGAGGGGCAGAAGTTTTCTCTTTAAAAACTCGATTGTATGCTTCCTGAACATGACTTTGTAGCTGACAGTCTTGTGTAGCAGTTTCAAAAGTTGGGATGCATCTGATAGGTTCTTGGGAACCTGTGTGTGAATCTATCTAACTTTCCATACATGAATTTGGCCGACCCTATTTACAAAGAGCTATATAGAGGGTGTTGTTGAGCATGTGGGCTACAGAGTGTATGATGTTGTAGCAAGGAAACTGCCATATGATTGCCCATGTCCCAATATAATTTTATTGACAAAACAATGGGCTACTTGTTGGGTGGAGGCAACCCACAATCCCTAGTCTTCTGCCCTGATCTATATTCACACTCAATGGGCACAGTTGTAGGGACTGGAATAGACTTTCTGTCTAGCTCTGGTTTCTTCTTTCCTTGATGATTTGTTCCATAGATGCCATTAGTTACAGAAGTTCACAGAGCCTGACTCAACTAGAGAAGCGGTTTCTTCAATTGATGCTGTAGAATTTCCCTTGAGCCTAAAAGCAGGATCTTTATCCAGGCACTCTGGAGTAATGGGATGACAAGCATCACTGTTAGACAGACAGCTATGTGGGGAGCTAGACTGATAGCTCAGTCAGTGAAGTCTTCACTGTGGAGGCGCAAGGACCTGAGTTCAAGCACCAGCACCAGAGAAGAGCCAAGAAGGTGGTGTGTGTGTGCAATCTCAGTGCTGAGGAGCAGGGACAGGGGAAACCTGGGGGCTCATTGGCCAAACAGTCTAGTCTAGTCAGCAAGCTTGAGATTAGGTGAGGGTCTCTGTACAAAAAGAAAAAAAAGAGAAAGAGAAAGAAAAAAGATGGAAGGAATTGAGGAAGGAGCCTGATGTCAGTCTCCAGCCCTCACATGCTCTCACGTGTTTGCAAAGGCACTTGCTCACATATGTGTAAACACACAGATGAAAATATATGCGCATACACAAAATAAGCAAGGGAAAAACAGACACAAGGCACAGAGGCACACCAGAGGTTTTGTCATCTTTGTTCCTGAGTCACCTCTGCTCAGCCTTCTCCCAGCGACACTCTTCCACTCGGTGAGCATTTCCATGTGTCGCCGGAGCTGAGCCATGACACCTCTCTGATTAAAGGAAACATCCCACACTTTACTTCCTAGTCTAAACCACGTACCTCATCCTTCTCCCCCATCTCCAGGAAGTTTTAATTTTACAGAGACTGAAATAATCAGAGGTTGTGTGTGTATTTCTTTTCAAAGTGTTTTGGTGACTTCCTTTGAATCAGGGTTCTGTCTTATGTGCTCGATAGAAAAATAATATCAAGATGCCTTGAAATTTCCCTGGAGTTCAGCTCCCTTTTCATAGTGGGACTTGCTCAAGTTTGGGGCCGACAAAAAAGGGTCTGTTGCCTTCTGTGAACTCTGTCATCTCTGGTGGGTTCAAATGCTGTTTCCCAGAGATGGCTTTCATACCTTTGTTCTCTCTGGCCTTGAATCCAGTCGAGGAATTCTTTGGAGTATGCACACAACCACATCCTTTTGACAGACAGTGCAAATTAAAAGAGCTGGCATGGCTCAGGAGCTGGGGACCCAAACTCACCCCTTGGGTTTTCATTTACAGTTAGGCACTGCAAATGCTCATTGCTGACAGGGAAGATGAGGCTGGTGGCAGAGGATGCGACAGGAGTCTCGTGCCAAACTGTAATTGGGAGGATTCTTTTTAATCAGGACATACCCTACAGCCCAAACAGTAGAAATCTCCTGTAAGGCCAAGACAGGAAAATAAACACACCAACATGAGTGGGGTGCATAAGGGTGTAATATTGCCAGGCTCGGGGGGTCCCTGGAGCTTTGAGCAGAAGTTTGCTTCCTTAGAAAGTAAAGTGGGGACAACCTTTATACTGAGCCTCTAGAGACAGTCCTACACCCCCATTAAGTGAGTGATCACCACTGTATTAAATGCACCAGACAGACTAATTGACATTTATTGCATTGAAACAGAATTACAAGTCAAATACACCTTGAGCTAGCAGCTACCATTGTATTACATCAGTAAGCAAGGTCTCCCCTGGGCTTTTTATCTTCAGAAATCTTTCATGAGCACCTAGTATCCGCCAGGTGTTGTGTTTGCCCCTAACACAGACTTGTCACATTAAAACTTTATTTACTGATTTGAGAGTGACTCGCTTGTAATGTTCTTGCCATGTAGGCATGGAGACCTGAGCTGGATCCTCAGAAACCCACACCAAAAATCCAGGTGTGGTGGTGCACGTTTGTCATGCCAATACTGGAGAGGCAGGGAGAAGGAGGATCCCTGGGGTTCACTGGCTAGTCAGCCTGGCTAAATTTGTGAGCCCCAGGTCAGCGTGAGAGGCTCTATCTCAAAAGGCAAGATAGGGAGCACTGGAGAATGACTTCCAAAGTTCACTTCTGGCCTCCACATACATGCACACACAACTGCTCATGTATGAACACACACACACACACACACACACACACACACACACACACACACACACACCTAGTTTACTGGAAGGACTTGAAGGAGATGACATAGCACTTGACTGTATTCAAATGTAAGCTTGATGAACACACAATCAGCAGCAGCACCAGGTAATCATGTTGTGGAATTCCTGTGTTGACTCTTATGTGAGAGGAAACTGAGGCTCAGAGATGCCATGCAGCTTACTCAAGAATCAGTGCAGATGCCTATCATAAATTATTAGGCAGGAATACTTCATGACCCTGTGCTCCTGTTGATGCAGCTTCTGGTGCATTCCAAACAGTTCACTTGTACACACCTATAGACAAATTTATAAATGGTCTTAATAATAAAAAACACAGAGCCAGAAATTGGAAGCCAAGTCTGTCCAATACCTTGCAGTGATGTCACTCATGAGTACTATAAAACAACCTGTGGCACATGCGCACACACACCTCTGTGTGTGTGTGTGTGTGTTTGTAATCACATGTGTGTTTGTTTATGTGCAAATGTGTATTCAAAAGTGTGTTTATGTGCAAGTGTGTATTGACAAGTGTGATTAGTATTTATGCATGTAGATATCAGAGGTCAACTTTGGGTACTGTACTGTGCTCAAGTGGCCCCTCTGCTTTTGTTTTTTTTTTTTTTTTTGAGGCAGGGTCTCTCATTTTTCACATGTGTATGCCTGACAGAGGTTAATATTGGATATTGTTCTTCTGTAGTCATATAGCTTTCAGAGTTATTTTTAAGATGAGTCCTTACTGTCCTATAACTCATTAAGTGGGCAAGGATGGTTGGCTAGTGAGTCCCAGAGATCTCTGTGTCTCATTCTTCCCAGCACTGAGATTACAAGTGAGCACCTTGTATCCAGCTTTACATGAGTTCTGCAATCAAACTCAGAACTTCCAAGCACTTTGCTGAGTCAGCTCCGCATCTATATCCTGGGGCTTTGAGATGCTTCTGATTCATAAGGAGACAGACATGGAGCTGGATATCTGTGAAAGACAGAACCTTGAGTTGCTTGCTGGTTTCTACAAGTTAAGAAGATGTTGCTGTCATATACTTGGGGGTTCATCAAGAGTTCCCTGAATATGTGAAATTCAACTGCATATCCACCAGACAGAGGGACACAGGGCAGGACCAGTGACAGGAGATTGTGAAGTCAAGGTGTCATGAGGCAGTTTGGGCATTCTGGTTTTGTTTAGAACAGTTGGCTTTTGAGTTTTGTTCTTAGCTTCAGCAAATAAATATCAGAAAAACACTCCTAGGGGCACTCTCAGTCCAGAGACCACACATATGCGTGGGGTTATGGGAAAACCCTGAGAGATGATTGAAAGAAGTCAGCTCCTGACTAATGCTGCCCTGGTTCTGTGCAATGCTTGGCTGCAGAGATGGGATGGGCTTCTTTGTCCATGGATCCTTTAGACAATAGTCCATAGGAAAAGGATACTTTGGTTCTGAGTCTAAAGTTCAGGGTGCTCCGACCGCAGAGAACCTAGGTCACACTAGATCTTATGCACAGCCAGCTTCAGCAGACCAGATAGTCATAATATGTTGGTGTCACTGGGAGGCAGCCTCCTGTTATGTGTCTGGGAGTCATCAGCTTTCCTTGTCTCAGCTCCATTCTAAGCCTGCTCAGCATCACTCTAAGGATGCCTGGTACCATCCTAAGAATGCTGAAGTACCCTTCTTCCTTCCAAGATCTGATCAGTGCTGATCTCATCAGAATTCAGACTCTGCCACCACCAGATGCCTATCATAAATTGTTAGGCAGGAATACTTCATGACCCTGTGCTCCTGTTGATGCAGCTTCTGGTGCATTCCAAACAGTTCACTTGTACACACCTGTAGACAAATTTATAAATGGTCTTAATAATAAAAAACACAGAGCCAGAAATTTGGGTTAAAGCCTGACAGAAAGATCAGAGGAATAGGACAAACCTCGAGCTAACCTAACCTCACCAATTCCACAGCTTCCAAAGACAGTGACTTCCTGTCTACCCAGGCTTATATGCCTTGCTGTTCTGCCATCTGATTTGCTCTCTGTCTAGCTGCATCATGTCCTCTTCCTGGCTAGCTCTGTCATTTCCTGTCTGTACAGGCCTCCAGAACTCTATGGTTGGTACTGGGATTAAAGGCATGTGTCACTATGCTTGGCTCTGTTCCCTAGTGTGGCCTTGAACATGCAAAGATCTTGCCTGCTAAGTGATAGGATTAAGGACACGTGCTACCACTGCCTGACTTCTTTGTTTACTTAAAATGGCTTGCTATTTCCTCGGTTCTCCAGGCAAACTTCATTTATTAAAGCACAAATAAAATATCACCACACACTCCCATGTGTAAACAGGAGCTGCTATGAAGCATGGAGAGGGAGCATCTAGCACATCATTGCTGTGCTCAAGCCCTGTTAGTTTACCTGAATGCTGAGTAGATAGAGTATCTGGTGCAATTTCTGGCTGCCCCCAAACATTTGGTTGTGTATACAATGCCCATGTCTCTATGGCACTGGAGGAAATGTCAGCACCCAAGGTGGGTGGTTCTAATCCCTGAGAATGGAGATATTAATGGGACACTAAGACAGGCCTGCTCCCATGCTCCTCACTCTCCTCCTTTTACTTCTGCTCATGGCTCTGAGTCCACCTGGTTCTTCTTTTCCTCTTTGCACAAATGACAGAGAACAGTAGCCTCATGATTTTTGAGTTATCTATTATAGAATTTGAATAAAATTACACATAGTATCCAAAGTCCTGGGAGGAAAAACATGAGCCTTGCTTTGGCCAGATTCTAACTCTGCTTAGTTTAATCCTGAGTAACAGAGTCAAGAAGTCGGCATCAGTTACAATCTTGACTAAGCTAGACAGCCTGACAATTCCTCACCATGGACTAAGCTTCTCTGCCATGCCTTTTCCACCAAGAAGGAATGAGACACTTGGGAGCCTTGCGTCCATATAAAGCCTTTCTCCTCCGAGTTGTTTCTTTCAAGTGTTTTGGTTATGGTGACACAAGACGAATTGAGTCACTGTGACCAAAGCCTGAGCAAAACAACAGAATAGAGGTATCACCTGTACAGATTCTGAGCCCACTGTGAGGTGAGGTATATAGTGGAGTATGGTGGTGATGATAGTGCTTGGTAGTAAAACTTTGCCCTTAAATATAAGAAGTAAAGAAAAAAGGCATACAGGGTGAGATTTGATCACCAGGACAAACTCAGGTTATCTTCTTCACAACTGGGCCCTACCTCATACCTTTTAACACTTCCAAATTATGCCACCAGATTCTGAATCATCTATCAAGGACTAACCTATTCACTAGGTCACAGCCTTTGTGATCCCATTATTACCTGTGTCACAGGCATGGGCAGGTGCCTTGTGGTTTCTCAATCCAATCAAGTTGATAATTAAGCTAAGCCATCTCAGGGCTGAGGAGACTCAGTCAACTGCAAACATGGAGACCTGGGTTTGCTCCCCAGAACCTATGTAATATGGCAGCTGTGGGGGTGCTCACTTGCAATCTCAATACTGGAGAAGTGGATACAGGAAAATCCCTGGGGTGTGTTGGTTAGCCCGTGTGGTTGAACTAGTATGTCCCAGATCAGTGAGAGACCCTGACTCCAAACAAACGAACAAACAACCACCAAGGTAGACAGTGTTCTGAGAAACAGCACTCTAGATTGACCCCTGGTCTGCGCATGCACCTTCACCACACTGTACCTACACACACACACACACACACACACACACACACACACCTATACACATGTACACACTCACACAAAGAGACCGTCTCGGGTGACTGAGCCCATCTTTCCCTCTTCCCTTCCTCGGTTTCTTTCTCTTCCTGACTTTCCTTCCTTGGGTGAATACTGGCAAATGCCCCTCATCTCTTTGACATTCTCCTCAGAGCAAGAACTCAGATTATATACAGAAACCATGCTGCCCTGGCCATCATTCAGCTTGCAGGGTGGTGGACAGGCATGCTTTTAAAATTAAATGTAAAATGAAAGCTTGCAATGTACTGTGAAGGAAAGATAATGGGCTCTTGAGGCCACTGTGCAGGGTGTTTCCATAAGGAGGTAGTGACATGTGAGAGCTGATTAGGTGTGACCAGCACTCCAGGTCAACGTCAAGGCACGTGTGACCTCCCTGTGGCAGACGAAGTCCCGTTCAGAATTAATGGATGCACAAACATGCAAGTCCTCTTAAATAAATAAGTAAGGTTGGAGTCCAGGGCTATATTATGCAAGGTGTAAATCCATGCCATAAAATAATGTGAAATAAATCAAGAAGTGATGGATAAAAGATCCAAATGATCCAGGAATGTCTTTGTGTTTTGTGAGGATTGCCAGGCTGCACTGTACAGGACTAGGAGTGCAAGCCTGGAGACAGGAGGAAATAGTACCTCTGCATCCAAGAGGCAGTGGATAGCAGAGTCTATGGAAGCATAAAACACTACAGGAACCAGCCCTGTTTAGACATTAAAGTACCTACTGGCAGCCCAGGGGTCATCAACACCAGTGTCTTGGAAATAATCACGCCTCTGCTTTGTCTTCACATTTGGATGAAGTGCTGAAGGGGAGTGGCTAATGCATGAAGGTGCATTCACCTCCAGTTTGCCTGGTGAGTGTTTCAAGCTTTCTTCACATTAGCTCGTCATCCCCGATGCAGTCTCAATAGGATGAAAATCCAGCCAGTTCCTCTGAGGCTTAAAGTTCTCCCTGGATGTCCATTGCTCTTTATGGAGTGTGCAAAAATCATCAGTTAAAAAAGCTATGCAATGGAAATAGCTGAATGGGGAATGTGTGTGTTGAACTTTGTCACTGTAACTCACATAAAAATCCGGGCATGGTGGCATGTGTTTGTAATCTCAGCACAGGTGAGGCAGACACAGGTGAATCCCCAGGGCTCCCTGGCCATCCAACCTAGCCAAATTGGCCAGCTCCAAGCCAATGAAGAGAACCTGTCTCAAGAAACCAAGTGGAGGGCAGCTAAGGAATGACACCTGAGGCTGACCTCTGGCCTCCACATGCATACACAAATACCCACATCTGCATCTCTCTCTCCCTCTCTCTCTCTCTCTCTCTCTCTCTCTCTCTCTCTCTCTCTCTCTCTCTCTCTCTGTCTCTCTGTCTCTGTCACACACACACACACACACACACACACACACACACACACACACACACAATCTGTATCTTCCCACCAGAACTGTAGAGAGCATCTTGTCTCTTTGTGCTGTCTGTGTCCTTGTAAATGACCATTTCTAGTGTCCCCTCATAACAATAGTCTCTGCCTTTGTTTTTATATAGTGCCTACCTAGAGGATTTGACACGTTCTCATTAGTGAAAAGAGGGAATGTAAGATTAATTTTAACTTCAGGTTGAGTTTGAAAACTGATGGTGAGGTGTGGGCAGCAGGCATATGTAGACATAAAATTAATTGCTATTACCTGGGTACCATACACTGGAACACAATTGGAGGCCATGATGCTCAGAGTAAACCTTTTCCTGGAATGGAGGTCACTTTCCTTCCTTGATGCTGTAATGCTTTGGGTCAGTGAGGAATTGCTTCTTAGACTATACAATATGGTGAACAGCTGGTAAGTGCCTGGGCACTGGGCCAGATGACAAAGCTATGGTGTGCAATTAAACCTTGCCATCGTTCTCTAGTTATAAGTGGTTCAAGTCCACAAAGAGTTAGAAGGATTATGCAATCATGTTCTGATAAAGGAACATGTAAGCAGCCACAGTGATCTCCCAAGTTTTAATAAGTATAAAGGGCCAATGAAATCTCCAGAGAGCACCGGGGTGGCCAATGAAGAATGAGTTCACATTTGACCAGGTGGAGGAGGCTCAGAAAGAGAGAAGGACCTGATTAAGGGCCAGAAGAGGAAGGAAGCCTTCTATCTTTTTGGTAGTTGGACATAGCTGGGTGTTATGGTGAATAAGTACACTGCAGGACAGAGGAAATGACTGGAATGTGGGAAGGAACATAATGGAAGCTTGAGACTGACTACAGGAGACAATTGCTTTTAATAAGTAGGCAGATGCATATGAATTTGCACACAGAGCTGGGAAATACAAAGGGTTCAAGGTAATTCTCTTCCTAGAAATTAGACTGTCTTCTTACTTAGTTCAAAGAATCTTGTGAGTTGGCTGTTTATTCCTGAACTGTCTCAACCATTCTTCCAGGATAGTATTCATCTAGTTACCATTTATCTTCCAGATTTCAACTTCCTGTCAAGTTACTTTCTTTTATTTTTATTTTTTTATACTTAGTTATTTTACTTTAAGTGTATAAATGTTTTACCTACATGTATGTATGTGGACTGTGTGCTTGCCTGGTATCCACAGAGGAGAGGGGAGGTCATTACATACTGTTAAACTCAAGTTAGGCATGATATAAGCCACTACATGTGTTCTAGAAACTGAGCCAGGGACTTCTTCAAGAGCAATAATTGTTCTTAACTGCTGAGTGGCAGTGGGCAGGTTGGAGTGGCCGGGGAATAAATAGTAAGATCTTTGTAAATGATTGGGTGTGAGTGTGAAGAAGGATGGGTGGTTGGACAGAGGGATGCGGGAATGAATAGACACATGGATGTATTGGTGGTGTGTGAGTAGAAAATGTGTAAATATGTACACATATGGATGGATACATGGGTGAGTGAGTGAGTGGATGAATACACAGTGTATAGACAGAAGAGTGGGGGATGAGTAGGTAATATATATATATATATATATATATATATATATATATATATCATGGATAAATACATGTCTGAGTGGTCAGATGGTATGAATAGATGGCATGGATGTGTGAGTGGGTGGGTGGTTGGATGGGTTGGTGTGTTGGTTAGATGAATGGATTGGTGGGTGGGTATGTGGTTGAGTGAGTGAACATGTATGGAAAGATAGATGCATGGTTGAATATGGCAATGAGCAGTTAGGCATATGGAGGACTAGTAAGTGGATGGAAGAGTGAATGAGTGGGTGGTTAGGTAGGTGAATAGGTATAAACAAATGGAAGGCAGGGTAAATATGAGTGGATGGGTGGACAGATAGGTACACGCATGGATGGAAGCTTGAATAGATTCATGTTTGTTGAGGTGCAGAGGTATATGGATAGATGCATGGAAGACAGACAGATGGAAGAATAGTACATGGATGGATGGATAAGTGAGAAGATGAGTGGGTGGATAGATGGGTGAATGAGTGGATGAATAGGTAAATAGACATTTGTTCAATCATTCATGAGATTTTACACTGGCTAAAAGATGTTACCTAAATAGAAACATAAAGTAAAAGGAGGACTCCCACCCTTTATCACTTCAGAGCTCTGTATATTCTCAGGTATCTCTACATTTCTCCTATCTTCCCAACAGTTTGAAACCATTTGATGATCTTGGTCACAAATTTATCAACTCTCATGGACTCACCAAATTGGAACATTTTCTATACCTGTTTCCATCACATGTATAGAGGCACATATAGGAAATGGTATATTTCTTAATGTGTCTGCAAATAATGTTTAAAATTAAGTCTGAAACCTGTGAATTGCTGAGTCCTCATGCAAATTATGACACTGTTTCCTAGTAATTGAGTAATCCCTGAATTGGGATTTCAGAACCCTGAAAACCAGTTCTGTTTCTGTTATTTCTGTTTCTTCTCCAACGAAGAAGCAGGTCATAGTCAACCTAATCTAGGGTACCCTGAAAAGATTCTATTAGTGAATCCTAGCCATTTTTATTTGTAAGTGACCACCTTTTCATGTCTGCATCCTATGAATTTCGTTTTAGTTTATTTTTCTGTTTGTAGTGCTGCAGCTAATACACTCCTAGGTCATCACTCCTACACCTCTGACTATTATGCAGTTGGTCACCATAGAGTACTACAGGTTCAGAGTTAAAAGGAAATTTAGGACTTGCTTCACTGAATTTAGCTCCATTCATGAAATCTATAATATTAGCCCTGACTATCAACTCCCTATGACTGTGTGGGACCCAGCAATCACGGTGTAAGAGAGAAGCAGAGCAGAGAATGCCTCCAGACTTGGTGATCAAGTTCCAATCTTTATGCATTATATTCACTCACACTCTGAGCCCAGTGGCCTCTCCTGGCAAAATAGTCACACCTTACATGCTGGAGGATGAAAAGATTTAATGCACACATTGAAGAACTTAGACTTAGTTTTCTTATTGTCTAAAACAGTCAGGATCTGTTTTAGAAGCAACTAGTGCTGGTATAACTGGAGTGGCATGCATAGGACAACAGAAATGGCATGCAAACACAGCACAAGCATGTGGATTCCCTTTCTCATGTCTCCTCCTCTTCTTTTCTTTAGGAAACTGCTCAAAGACCTCATGAAAGTGGGACTTACAGCTTCCCTGATCAGGCTCAGCATTCAGTAAGTGCACCCCATCCCAGCGTTCCTTGTGTAAATAGATCTGTATCTTTGGTCTTTTTTTCTAACAGACTGTCTTCTGCATGCCCCACAGTTCCCACAGAAACCTTGCTGTGTGCCTGGTCTCTCTGTTTGGCACTGCTGTGTTGGATTCACAGTTCAGAATGGAGCTTGCTATGTAGAACATCCTCCCAGCCCCGCCTCCCACCCCTCCAGTGAATTTGGGGCAACATGTGCATGTCAGTGGGTTAGCCTCCGCTGGCAGAAATGGAAAGCTCGTGTAAAATGCACTTTGCTTTCTTCTATTTCCCGTGGTCTGCTCATAAGGGGAGAATATGTCACTTTTCTCTGGTTAAATGACCCTGTAGTGTAGAAAGAAAGCTCAGCACACAGATCTGCTGGTGACTGTGTAACTCCAGAGACTTTTAAAGACAACTCAGTTTGTTCTCTTAGAGTCAGGACATGTGACCACAGTATACAAAATTACTGTAGAAGAAAAATCTATACTTTAGGATACAGGGATATTTTAGAAATTTCATTTGTTTTTCCCCAGTAATTATTTTCCCACTGTCTTCCTTTGCCATTGCTCATAGGAACTTAGTTTTGGTGAGGCTAGCACTGTTTTTTTCCAATTTCCCCACATTTTTTTCAATATCCACTAGTATCAGAGGCTAGGACCCCATGAAGTCTGACTTAGGTTCTCCTTTGCAATAGAATAACACATTTTGAGAATAAAATTGTTATCATTTAAGAAAAACATCAAAACTCTCAAAATTCCAGAAGGGTGACTTAAGGAACTATTTACTTTTCTGGCTGTGGCTTCCTTCACAGGCTTTGGAATCACTTAGCATACCCTGCTTCTGAACATCACCCCATGTCAGAGTGAGCAGGTGGAACTGGAGGTCAGGGAACTCTGTACCTCCAAGGAGCAGACTGATTACAGGGACACTTCTGCCCTGGGTAGAATTGTCTAGCTGGTCTTTTTGCTGTGGAATTTGCATATGCAAATGTAGAGGAGGAGGAGGAGGAGGAGGAGGAGAGGAGGAGGAGGAGACAAGAAGAAGCAAACAGCTGACAGTGTTAGCTCTTTACTCCACCAGAATGGCTCTGTGCCACCCTGATCAGCTAAGCTTGTATCACACAGGGGATTAGAGCAGACTTTTGTTTCTCATCATGAAGGAGCTTCCATCTCTATTCCCTAGCTGCCACATCTATCTTGTCATGCCTTTGAAGTTCCTCTTTCAGTATTTTCTAAAAACTGTGAGAGGTTTTGTAAGTAAAAAGGAGTGGGAACTATTTGGTATTTAGTCTGTTCAGAACTATAAAGTTAAACATGCCTATTACTTTATCTTCTTTCCAAGTAGCATCATTTTCCTGCTCCTTTTGGTGTACTGGGACAGCAAGCAAGAGATAAGGAAATGAAGCGTTCAAGGATGGAGTTTTAGAAGAAAGATGACCCTCCCTGCCTCTCTCTGCCTTCAGAACATGATACCAATTGTTGCTCTCAGAAATGAACTCATGTTCAGGCCATGTGCTGGGGCTGGAAGCTGCTGACCTGTGGGAGGCTATGGGCCCTGAGACAATCAGTACAGTGGTGTATGGGAGCTCACATTATATGTCTATGAAGATGGTATATCCTACCTATAGCCACAGAGGGAAAGAAAGTATTAATTTGCTGTTCCATACTACACTCTAGCAAGCAGATATGATAATTTCTGAAAAATTGAAAAGGCAAGAGATGGAAAAAGTGTCTCATACAAACATTGAGGACTGGCTCCTAACTACTGCTCACGTAAGTTGAGACTTGCCCTGAGACTAGAGTGTCAGTGGTTTTAGAAACTTCAATCCACTCCCAAGGCCAGAAAAGATTAAGAAGAGTTGTTTAGTTCCTAGGTGGACTAGTTTATGTTTCTGCTTGCTCTGATAAACACATGAGAAGATAAGCTTAAGGAAAAAGGATTATATTCCTCAGTTAATATAATCTAGAAACTCCCTCACACACATGACCAGAGAGATTCATCTCCATGGTGATTCCAGATCCTATTGACTTTGGATTAGTGTCACCCCTGGGGAGCAGGTGCTCCAGCAGCCAGGGTAGCCCGTGTCCCTCACTCTTGGGTGTTCTTCTCTGCTAACTCTGGGATCTAGGGCTGGCTAGGAAACTGCCCCACTACTGGAATTTCACCAGGGACAGTGTCTTTGTGGCTTGGATCATATGCCTGACTTGCTTACTGACCTTGACAGGAATCCATCATTTGATGTTGCCATTGGCTTCAGAAATCATTTCTGTTTCCTTCTTCTAGTATGTGGCTGTCCTTTGCCATTTTACTTTTGTCAGGACACTCCTTTGGCATTTGGGTCCTTTGAATACAACTGGCCAGTGTGCACAGTGTACAGAGCTAGTTCCTATGAGCCAATGTCTATTTTCTGGCTTTTCACATCCCGGGGTGATGTGTTTGCTAAACACAATGTCACAGGAAACGCATGTTAGCAGGCTCATTGGTTGAACTTAGGCCCCAAAGCAATTTCCTACAACTTGTAAATTTAATGTCTAACAGAAGGTTTCCTTGACCTCTCCCACCTGTCAGATAATGCTTTCATGTGTGCTGTGTCACAGTTATTAATCCATGAATTAATTAACAGGGAAAAGTTATTTTAGTGTTTCCTTCTCTTGATTGTCAATTTGATTGGATAGAGAAGTATGCAGGAGATTTGTAAAGCAAGTCTCTGGCTATGTCCTTGAGGGTGTTTCTGGGACTGACTAAGGGGGAAGATCCATCTGAAGAAAGTGGCACCCTCCTTTAGGCTGGGGATCCAGACAGAATAAAACAGAAAAGAGAAAAAGCCCATTAGAGTTTCCTTCTCTCTTCCCCCCTCTCTCTCCTTTTCTCCCTCTCTCTTCCCTTCCACCATGAAGTGGCTGTTCTTCTCCACCCTGTCCTCTTTACCATAATGGACTGAAGCATCTGAAATAGTGAGCAGAACTATTTCCTCTCTCCAAGTTGTTTTTCTTGGGGTTCTGTCACAGCAACTGGAGAGTGATTAATACATTCAGTCTGTCAGTTCTGGCTCCAAGGAACACTTGAAGCCAAATCAAACTCTGTTCGTTCACCCAAGACACTACTTTCTTCCTACTTTGGTCTCATGCTTCAGTGATGAACATTGTCTTATTCTCCATCCTGCCTCCAGGAGATGAGGGAGCCTTTGCTCAGAATGTCTTAGGAGCTTCATTTGCAAGCTTTATGTTGTCATGTTGCTTAAGCAATCAAAGTTGCCTGTCTGAGAAGGCTTCCTGGGTACTTCCTGTGCCTATATCTACCTTTTGCTGGATCCCACTCAACAGACTGAACCAGAAATATTTCCAAAGGATGATTTTTACCTATTAGTTGTCCAAAAAGCTAATTGTTTTGCATAGCTTACTGTTTCTCTGTGAAACACTAAAACCCCTTGCATTCCAACCAAGTGGGTTGATCCCAAGTCCCTAGTATTAACCATCTCAGATACACATCTTTATTGTTTGAATTCATGCTTCTAATAATATATTTTTTCAGTTTCTTGACTGTTTTAGGTAATAAAAGAAACTCTAAGTTGATCTTCAGGAAGAATAAGAATCTTGATGAACTGGGCAAGAACAGAACAGTCTGTGTAGATAGGTTGAGAAAAAGCAATGAATTCCATCTAGGATGTTGAAAACTGAGTAGGATGGATGGACAAAGGAAGATGTCAGAAGCCATCAATTGGTACAGTACAGGGAAAAAGAAGAAGGGAAGGAGAAAGGAAGAGAAGAGGAAGGAAGTGATACACAGTGGGAGGGATGAAGGGAGAGAAAGAGAGAGGGAAGGGAGAGAGAGAGAATACAACAGAAGAAAGACATTCCTTTAATCGATGGCTGGGTTAAGGGCAGGATTGATTGTAACTGCAGGAGTCCCATGGTTTCTGGACTAACATACAAAAGGATGCCCTCTTCTTGATCACCCTCATATGTTGACACTGACCCTCTAGTAACCAGCCTCCAGTTGTTCACAGTTCCCAGGGAGCCTCTTTTGTCTCTGTCAATCTGTTGCAGGGGTAGAGTTCTCTCAGGTTCTTTATTTTGCAACCACCATGCATGAGTGAAGCACTTGGCGTCCTTTTTGATTGGATGTGTATGCGAGAATGGGAAGTGAGAGGGGAAGACAGGAAGTAGAAATACAAGCAACTATTTTGCATAAATTTCATCAGGAAAGGGGAAGGTGCAGAAGAAGAGAAAGTAGTAGGAAGGTGTCATGGTTTGAACATAATTATCCCAGCTAGGCTTGTATGTTTCAACACTTAGTACCATCTGGTGTGCTGTTTGGGGGAGATTGTGGCCCTTTGGAATGCGGAAGTCTAGTTAGAGCAAGTGGGTTAGTTGGAGCTAGTTTTTGGAGGACATAGCTAAGCCCGTTTCTAGCTTAATTCTCTGTTGTTGCTTTCTGGTCTACTGAGATGTGAGCAAACTGCTTTATGTTCCCACTTCCATGAAGCCATCCACCACCATACCTTCTTCCCCATGGTGGGTCTTAAATCCTACTGTCTAGTCTGAGCCAACACCAACCTTTCTTACAAAGAAGTGTTTCAATGGTTGTACTGTTATTCATCATAAAGTGTAATCGTGGAGTCAAATGTCTCCCCTGAAAAAGAACTTAGTATTTCTTTTGGTTTATCTGTAACAGACAAGCAACTGAAGAGTTCATCATGAGGGGGGCTAAACAGACATCTGCACAGAAGCATGGACTAGAAGGATAGACAAGTGTATCTCTTCAAACAATCATCCAGAACCAATTCTTTCTCTTTCACATCACATCTTGTCAGATATTCGGTAACAGTGAGGTGAAAGGTAGCTTATGCAGCAAGCTTGTAGCAGAGCAGCTTTGAAGTCCAGTGTTAGGGAGGAGGAGCAAAGCCGGAACTGGAGCCTCATGGTCTGTCTTCCTAACTTTCCATCATTGTAGCCCTTATTACTCTGCCTCGTTACTCATGCTTCATCTTAGGGGTGTGCGTGTGTGTGTGCGTGTGTGTGTGTGTGTGTGTGCGCGCGTGTGTGTGTGTGTGTGTATGTGTGTGTGTGTGTGTGTGTGTGTGTGTGTGTGTGTGTGTATGTGTGTGTGGTTGTAGGGCATGGCTGTGTGTATAGAAGACAGAGGTCAACCTCAGGTGTCTGTCTCTGTTCCTTTCCACCTTGCTGTTTGATACAGAGTCTCTCATCGAAATTGGAGCTAGCCAATGGGACCAAACTGGCCAGTGAGTTGCAGGGATTCTGCATGATTTTGACCACATCCACCAGAGTACTGATGTTTGTCATCGTTCCTGGCTTCTTATGTAGGTGCCAGGGATTTCCAGCCCAGGTCCTCAGGCTTGCATGGCATAAACTTTACCAACAGAGCCATCTTCCTAGTGCTGCTTAGTATCTTAATTAGTATCTTACTCTCGAAGCCGATGCCCACAATCCCACTTCCCCAATCTATGCCAGCCTTTAAAATATTAAGCAAGCCAGTCTTGGGTAGTGGATCTACAAGCTGCATGGCCTTTAGCATTATACCAGACTAACAGGTCTTCAGCTTACTAACACAAAGAAGAGATTAGAACTTGGTGATCTTTAAATAAGTCCCTTCTCACTTAGACATCAGAAAATAAAAAACGAAATAGCAAGTAGGCCACAACAGAGGTTGAAGTGGGGCATCAGTGATGAGTAACCATCAGTGGTCCTTCCTGGTCCCACCTGGTAGCTGAAAAGAGCCCGTTTTCTCCTGCACATGAAGATGTACTGGATAGGCCTATAACCCATCCAACATAGGCACTCTGCCTGCCCTCTGCTGTTTTAATAAACTCACATTTTTGTGTTTTGTTCCTACTCACTGCAGTAGAGAGTTACAAGCATGGAAGCAGGTCCTGTATCCTTAACCACTGAGGATAAGTACAACCTTTCTGTTTATCTTCACTATTTATCAGTTCCCAATTGGAGGACCCAGAGAAAATGTCAGCTCAATATTTTTGCTAAATCCCTTCACTTAATCTAAAGATAAGGTCACTTGCTGCTTCCACTCAACATGGTACTCTTGGTTATTTATTTAAAACGCCAGTAAACTTGTAGGCATCTGCGGAAATTGCAAAAGACAAACCAGAACTGAGTGTTAAGCTGGTTAATAAGTCATGACAACAAGGACTACTTCTTTTAAATAGAGGAAGGTTACAGATCTCTTGAAATTTTGAGAATCTCCAAAACAAACAGAGAAAAGTCCTCTGTGGTTTCGATGATTTGTTTTGTTTTAAAACATGGCACTAGTTTCTTTCTGTTAGACGATTACTTGTGTGTTCTTGCCTCTGAAAGTGCTAATACTTCAACTTCATGCAGCAGTCTTCAAGGGGCAAGTGCAGACTTTGACACAAACATATTGAGAATCAAGTTTTGGTTCCCATTTACTATGACTAAGAGAATCCTATCCTTTGTGTGAGGGGGGTGCAGGTGGAGGTTGAGGCAGGGTATAGTTAGCCTAGGCTGAACTTGAACTTGCTATTTAGCCAAGGATAACAAAAGTTACTGTTATCACTGGTTGGAATCCATGGATCACTGAGAAACAACTCCCTCTCCTGCCAAGTGATATGTGCATACATGTGTTTATGTATGTGCATACATGTTTGTGCATGAATTTATCAAGTTAGTTGCCTCTTTGTATGTGTATGGCATGTCTATGTACATGTCTTTGTAGAAGCCAGATGTGACTTGCTCTATCATTTCCCCCCTCATTTTTCTGAGATCAGGTCTCTCAATGAATCTGAAACTTGCTGATTTGGCTAAACCTGCCTCTGCCTCCAACAGCTCTGGCATTCCAGATGTTACTGCCACACCTGTCTTTCATGAGGGTTCTGAGAAGTTGAACTCAGAGCCTCATGCTTTTACAGAAAATGCTTTACCATTGAGTTGTCTTCCCATCCAAGGTGGTTAACTCGCATTAGATCTCAGCCATTCCATGTTAAAGAAAATTGAAAATTATCTTGAAAAAGTTACTAAACTATATTGTGATGCTTGCCAGCTTGCTAAGACACTGAGATGTCTGTTGACAGTCACATTCTGGTAATGCATCTATACACCTCTTCCTTTCTTCCTTCTAAAATAGCTAAGGTAATTTTAATGTTGGATTCTTGCTGAATCCTGAAAATTTTACAAGGAATGGACATGAAGGAGAAGGATTTTTAACCATGATAGAATTGTAAGGTAAATTTTTTAAGCAAGTCAAATAATCTAGAATCTCTTGTGTGCCATGGGCTACTCTGTCACATGTATTGACAGCCCATGAATTTTTGGTGTGAAATTTCAGTCTCCTGATGAAGATGGGGTCTTCAGTGGAGCAATGTTTATAGGTAATGCATTTGGGAAGCCTTTAGATCATGAGACTTTGACCTCTGTAGCAGATTGAGCTGTTGATAGGTTCATAACTGGGAGGATCTTCCAGTAGATCATGGAAACCCAGGATATGGAAGCAATGGCTGGGAACACTGCCTTGGGGGACTGCTGCTTGTTCCTGTCCCTTGCTCTCTTCCCTTCTGGGATGCTGTAAAGTGAGAAGTTTTTATTCCTCATGTCCTCTCCACCATGGCATTATGCCATGGACCTTCCTTTCTTCAAGTTGCATCTCTGTTAGTTTTTACAGTGGTGTGAAGCCAATGGATTTGAGGATGTATGCAGCTTGATCTCAGCTGGAGGTGGGGGGAGGCTAAGGTGGTTCCCTACCACATGCATATCCCTTTCTCTCCTCATTAGGTCCTGGTTTTCTCCTTTCAGAGCTAGCTGACCTTCCCCCGGGCCTCCCTTATACCTCCTGAAGGACATGGCCCTCTCAGGGTTGCCTCCTCCCTCAGCAATGACCATTTGTGCTTCACAGGGGCAGATTCTCCCAATCACTTCATAAAGCTGCAGGCCCTGCAGAATCAGTGCCCACTTACAGCCACTAACGCATTAATAACAGAAACGTCCCTGGCCATGACCTACCTGAGTCATTACCCACCGATCATAGGAGGCAATTTCAAGCAGATTGACTAGTGATCAGTGTCCTCCCCGGCGTCCATGCAGGAGGACACATGGCTGCCTTCACAACCCCTGAGCAGATGGCCAAAGCACATAATTGCTCGCCTCAGCCGGTGTGGGTCTGGCTGCAGGCTGGGGAACATCCATGTCTTGCATGCAAAGCTGAGCTCTCTTACCCTGGGGCTCTGCTCCAAGTACTTCAGCCTTTCATTTCAGAACTTTTCAGAATCCAAGCTCTCCCTGACCTTCTTTGTGTTGGTTTTGAACTTAATGGACAAGCAATTCTCTGAAGATGTTGAGGAAATGAGGCTTCAGTGCATCTGAGTCACTCAACACATATGGCTGTCCTGCAGCCACTTGCAAATACTATCCAAATCCAGGATCCAAAGCTGAGGCTACTACAGGCTTTTACCATTTAGATTTTGTCGAAGTACTTTTTCCCATCACCTATAATAATGATTGGGGGTCTGGGAAAATGGCTCCATGGGTAAAGTGCTTGCTGCACAAGCCTGGGGACCTGAATTCAGATCCCCACCACTCACATAAAATCTTGGCAATCAACTTCTACCTGTAATCTCAGTGCTGGGGATTAGAGACAGGCAGGTATCAGTGGCTGGCTGAACATTAACCTTCAGGTGCGTGATAGACCCTGCTCCAACAAAATAAAGTGGGCTGGTGAGATGGCTCAGTGGATAAGGAAGGTGCTTGCTGCCAAGCTTGAGGACCTGAGTTAGATTGCCAAGGCCTACAGAGAGAATCGACTCCCAAAAACTGGTTGTCCTCTGACCTCTACATGCACACAATGGCACACACACACACACACACACACACACACACACACACACAGAGGAAGAGAGAGAGAGAGAGAGAGAGAGAGAGAGAGAGAGAGAGAGAGAGAGAAACAGCAGAGACAGAGAGAATGAATACATGCCTCTATGCCTGTTCCAGCCTTCCCTTTTCCATCCCCCATGCCAGCCTTTAATCTATGGGATGGTGCCACCCTCCCCGCACACATCCTTATTCTTACATAAAAATAACCCACAGACACACCCAGGGAGGTGCTTTGTTAACCTTGGCATTCATCTGTCCCATCAAGTTGATAGTCAGGATGAACTATAGTAGTTAAAGAGTATAAATCCCCGTGAACTTGGCTATGTTTTTAAGTGGATGATTCCAGTACATAATCAGCTCATTGTAATCTGGGCTTCTGACATTTTTGACTCTTACCCATCTCTTAAGAAAATTGAGGCAAACCATTTGCCAGAAACTTACCTTCAAGGAACTCACAAAAAAAGAGAGAAAGCACATCAAACTATCACCCACTACTCTATCACAGATTACTGTCCAAATATTGATGGTGCTTCAAGAGAGGTCCTTCTTTCACTACATCCTCAGCGCTGGGATTTCAAGCACTTGCACCTTTTACATAAGTGCTGGGAATCGAACCCAGGCTTTCACAGCTATCTGAGCTTCCTCTCCAGCCCCCTTCTGACATTGCTTCCTAGACAGGTGTCTGTTCCATTCTGAATTTATGGTTGATGCCCTGTTATTCCTTGGCAATAACAAGGTACTCAGAGGCCTGCTGGTATCCTGTGAAGTCCAGGTCAATGTTATAGCCATGGACTCTCATATGGGAAGGCTGTTATATGCACTGTGTTCTCAGAACCACTTCACAGAGCATGCACTTCCATAATGGCTTTGGGAAATTCTGCCAGGGGGATATTCAGAGCAGGGCACTGCAAGGTCAAATACGCTGTGAGCTGTGATTATTTTGGCTGCATAGACCAATAGGGCCTATCTATGAGTTCATTTGGATTCTGAAAATGGAGGCAGCAATCCTCAAGGGTCAAGTGCTGACTTTGAGACAAACACATGGAAACTCAAGTATTGGCTTTCTGCTTACCATGTCTGAGATTTTTTTGTTTGTTTGTGAAAGGATGGGGAGTTGAGACATAGTGTCACTGGCCAAAGCTGGCCTTGAACTTATTATCTAGCCAAAGACAGCCTTCATTTTCCAGTTCTGCTGCCTCTGTCTCCCAAGGGTTGGGGTTATAGCTGTGCTACAGAACACCTAATTTGTGTTCTACTAGGGATTAAACACAGGACTTTATCCATGCTAGAAAAATACTCTGTCAACTGAACTATCTCTCAAGCTTGTTTCTTAGTCCCAGTTTCTTCTATTATCTTGATGCCAACAGGTTACTCAGTGTGTGTGTGTGTGTGTGTGTGTGTGTGTGTGTGTGTGCGCGCACATGCGTGCATGTGCATGTATGTACTAGATGTTAATTCTTTTGGTGCATAAGAAGGATATCTGTTAACAAAAGCTTTAGGAAAGAGTTGGACCCCAAGAATAGAGCATTGACAGTGGTCAGTTCAGCAAGAAAGGATGGTACAAACGCTGCTGCTTCAGTTAGTAAAGATCTTGCCACTTCTGATGAGGCAAGAAGAGGGCCCAATCAGCAAGCAGGAAGGAAGATGGTAGCCTTGGGAGGACATGAAACCCAAGGAAACCACTGGAGGTTATCTACATTCACTCCAAAGTCTTATTTGTTTTGTAGCTTTCCTCCCTACCTCCATGATGCTGATTTATACTGCCAACCAAGTTAACCTAGTCCTTCAAAGGTCTCACCATTAAAATGTTCTAGAAGTGACTGATTCATAGAAGCTTTGTTGAGTGCTGAATTGCTGTCTGGGTCCGTACACCTCACTTCTTCTTCATGATGACCACACTGGGTGTGTTCTGCTCAAAAATGCTGTTGTATGGACAAGAAAATGGAAAATTGGAGAGGTTGTTTGGAATCCTCATAGCTGGAATTCAGGATGATGATGGCGATGGTGGTGGGTATGAAGGTGAAGGTGATGACGGAGATGATCATAGACACTTGGAAGATGATGGTGGAGATAATGACAGAGGTGGTGATGGAGGTGAATTTGAACTCCAGCTTTTTCTTTTCTGGAGTCCACACTCTATAAATTCTATTCTAAACATTTTCCTTGCACTGAGACAGAATGCTGATGGCTGTGAGTCTTGTGACATCACCATTGATGATGGATATGAGCTTCAGTTGGTTGTGGAGTTGAGGATTTTGTTGTCTAAGACCTTGGCTTGTCTTGGGTTGTATTTATAACGCCACTTCTCAAAGAGGGAGATGAAGTGGATGATTAGTATGATATTTTTAAAATAGACTTCTACTATGTATTTTTCTGTCCTCTGTCTCTTTTCCAAGCCAAAAAAAAAGAACAAGGAGTTTGAAATACACTGTATTATAATACAGATGTCTCTCTGAATATGTTTATGTGTATGTAATATACATGTAAATATATATACATACATACATATAAATTAGTACTATTAATATCCAAATAATTTAGTACAAAATTGTGAAGGTAGGGAAATGAAAGGTTTATAACATTTCATTCAAAAATAAAAAAAAAAGTTTTTTTTTTTTAAAGCACAGGCTCTTGTCACTGCATGGTGGGAACCATAGTTTCCAACTCCTGTCTTAAGGTTCAGTCCACACACAAAGCATGGTGCTTGGAAGAGTCTATGGAGACCCCTAAGAAGTTATGTGCACAAAGCATGGTGCTTGGAAGAGCCTATGGAGACCCCTAAGAAGTTACGTGTATCTGCAGGGCAGTCTTAACAATTGTCCTCATAGTGCTTGCTGAGTTCAAAGGTGCTGGTGGGACTTATCAGACTCTCTGGTCCCCTCTAAGAGCTTTGATAAGGAATGGTAAAAGGCAATAAATCAGACTGGCTCTCCATTTTGTCCTGTGATATGTCCCCTCAGTTTTCCTCATAGGAGTTGATGTCTGGCCATTTCAAGCAGATAACCCTAACACCTCACTAATGCCTGGCATTATACTCTCCATAGAAACACAGTAAGGCTGTGTGGCAGTGGTACATGCCTTTAATCCCAGCACTGGGGAGGCAGAGCTAGACCAATCTCTATGAGTTCAAGGCCAGCCTGGTCTATAGAGTGAGATCCAGGACAGGCACCAAAACTACACAGAGAAACCCGGACTCAAAAACAAAACAAAACAAAACAACAACAACACAAAAAAAAAGACAAAAAAAGAAAGAAAAAGAAAAATAGTAAGAAGCATGTTTCCTGCACTCATGGGGCACGTGACTTTCAGAGTAAACAGATATTAGGCAAATCATCCTATGCAGATGTATGATTATAAATTCAGTGAATTCATACAAAGTATTCTGTAAGTATCAAGATAGTAATACTTGAGTGCAGGCATTCTAGGAAACAGGCTTTGAGGAGAGGTAAGGTGTTTGATGGTTTTAAGAAAACCAGAGAAGGTATGCTTGAAACAGAAGTCTGGGAGAGGGTCATGGCATGGAACTGAGAGCAGTTACAGGGAAGGGATCCATCAGGGTAGAGATTTCACATTGGACCCTGTTTCAGGTAATCATCAAGGAATGTTAAAAAAAAAGAACATGTCCATATTTGTATTTCAACAATATTACTGTCGCTAAAAAAGGCTTGAAGAGAGGGACTAGTCTAAGCATGGAGAATAGTTGAGACATTATTGAGATAGTCTTGGAGGGAAGGATGACAGTGGTTGAGGATAGAGTTGTACCTATAGAATGAAATGAATGGAAGATGTCTGTGTATTCATCTACCTAACTATCTACTTGTCTATATGGATTTATCATTGATATACTCACATATATTTACCTATCTCTTATCTGTCTATCACTATTGATCTGTGTTTATCTCTATCATCTATACTTTATTAACAATAATTTCTCTATCATCTATATTGTCTATTATCTCTCAGCTATCTATTTTTTATCACCTACCTGCCATCTAGCAATCAAACATGTGACTACCTCCATATATTTACTATATATTTATATTTACTACATATCTGTCATTTTCCTGTCAATTATTTAATGTACACAAAATCCAAATGTTGAGTCAATTCACTGTAAAACAGTGAATGTTATCAGAATATTCATAGCCTTAACCAAATCATAACATTTTGTTTCTTTTTTTTTTTTGACTTTTTATTTTTTGTGTGTACTCTGGGATAGGACAAAGGGTTCCTTCCATTCCCCTTTCCTAATAGCTTGAAGGTGGTCCACTTGGTTTCTGCTGTCCCTGTACTCTTCCATGTTACCTTGAATGACACCATTTGTTTTCCCCAAGTTTCTCACACATTGAGGGCTGACATTCTTAATAGTTCTGTCACTGTGTCAAACAGGCTGCTGAAAAGATACAAGTGATGCCTGCAGGAGATGGGGCCATCTCAGCAGTTTGTGTAACACCAACAGGGTGTGAGGGAACAGAAAAATAATTAGTTTAGCTGGATGTAAATGGAAGATTGAGGAAGAACCTGTGAATGTGTGGCGGCCTGCCTAGCTGAAGGTTTGCAGATGAAAAATTGACTCAGCAGCTATGCAAATGAAAGCACTATGAAGGGACTCATGGTGACAGGAAAAGCAGTGTGACTTGAATCCAATCCACCCGCATTTACAGAGGATTTTGCGTACCTGTCATGCGAATCTTCAGAGGGCAACTGAGGGGGAAATTGTGGTAAGACACCAAAAAGGCCACAGACTAAAGGTGAAGAACAATGTTTGAGAGTACATGGCTTCTTCAAGTTGGTACTACAAAGGCTGAACAGCAATGACAAGCCACCTCAGCAGGCAGAAGTATTAGATATATCAGGAATACATCTTCATATGGGGGTTTAGCAAACTCTGTGATGGTAGTTAATTTACTTTACCCCTCTAGACACCAATTCTCTTTATAAAACATTTCTTTCAGAGCACGTGTTATTATCGCTTCTCCATACACACATGTGAACTGCACACATGCTTATATCCACATGCACATACCTGGCCACCTCAAGGCCATCTTAGTAGTGCTGGCAGCAGGAGGTGGGTAAGAAAATACCTTCTATTAGGTGGTTATGTGATTTCTAGGAAATATAGTCATTAAATGAACGTTTGCTAAAGGCCAAGTCAGCATAAGCCTGGCTTACAAAAGTTAAAAGGTGTTGAAACATGTAAAGATTAGTCTTATGTTGAGGCTGTTCAGTTGTAAAAGTGCTTTCTGCACAAGCATGAGGATGTGTGATCCCCAGAACCTGTATTTAAAACAATCCAGATATGGTGGCATGCATGCATACCCAGTTCTGGCTAGGTGGACAGATAGGTCCCTGGGACTTGCTGGTCAGCTAGCCTAGCAAAACTTGTGAATTCCAGATACAAGTGAGAGACCTTGTCTCAAAAATCAAGCAAGACGGTATTTTAAGGAACACTTGAAGTTCAGTTCTTGCTTCCATAAGTACATGAATATATGCAAATGTACACACATGTACCAATGCATCCACCAAAGGGCTTAATGCCTACACACACATACACACACACACACACAGAGACACAGGCACACAGACAGACAGACAGACAGACAGACAGACACAGAAAGAGACACAGAGAGATATAGATCCTTTGCTGATCATGACTCTTTCTTCTCAGGGTGCAGCCGGCACATGGTGAGTGCACTGATTTGCTTCACCAAAGATGTACCATCTTCATAGTTCATAACAGACATTTAAAATCTCACTGAGGGATGGGGAGACAGCATGGCGGGCAAGAGCATTTGCTGCATAAGCATAAGACTCTCAGTTGAGATCTCAGAACCCATGTAAAAGCCAGGCATGGTAGCATACACTTGTAAGCATTGTAGAGGGACAGAGACCAGAGGCTCACTGGAGCTACAGCTTTAACAGTAACTAACTAACTCAAGGGAATGTGGTGAATGACAGAGCAGGACATAAGCATCCTTCTCTAACCAACTTGCTCATACATGTGGGCATGGACACTCCCACCCATCAGCTCTTACTGAAAATATCCCTGAGTGATCCTGTATTCAATGCTCCTACAGCTGACTTTGCTGGCACTCTTGTATGGTTTAAAGATACTTTCTTTTGCATATGATACTTTCATTGTTTTATTCACAATATTTACCATTTATTTTGATTTTTTAATATCCCTTGATCATTTTCCATCTAATTGTATATATCTGAATACTCTTCTAACATTTTAAATTAAAAAAGCAAAAGTCAGAAATGAGAACATATCTGGTTTTCTGTGTTGCATTTAGTTTAAAAAAAAAAAACACTGTGGTAAGAGTCAGGCACTGTCATGAACATCTCTAATCCCAGCACTTGTAAGGTGGAGGTACCTCAAGTTCAAACTATGCCTGATATACACAGAAAGATCTTGCTTTAAAAACAATGAAAGAAAATTCAGCCATGATAGTGTATGCTTGCAATCCCAGTACTCAAAAGCATGGGCAGGAAGATCAGGAATTCAAGGTCATCCTTGGCTACATAGGGATTTGAGAACAACTACACTATGTGAGACCTCGTCTCAACAAAACAACTAAAGAAGATTGTGTGTGTGTTTAAATTCATGTATTGTGGCTGTTATAACTTGACTTTAGAAACACATGGTACAAACCAATGCTTACAAACCTATAGGGGTTTTACTGAAAGCTGCTACAAGCCATTGAACACATTTGCTGGTCATTTAGTAGAAAAGTGATTTTTTTCATAGCACTAGCTTGTGTTCTAGCTACTCAAGTTGAAAACATGTGAAGAAATCAACACGTTCCCCTGCCCCATGCTGACCCTGGCAGTTGCCCCCTCATACTTGGAAGGCTAAAGACAAAGTGAAGTAAGGTTAAGTTTTGACGACTTGGGTAGGAAACAAAGGGGTTAGACACCTAATGCGGTTGCCAAGAGAGCTTAACAGTTCAGCCAATTTGCTTTGATTAAAGAAAGACATAAGTCCTCAGAGATGAGGTAAGTATTACTTTAGGAGCATTGAAAAATAGCAGCGAGCTGCATCAATGAAGATAAGAACAACTTAACAACCTCTTCAGAGAAGTAGTTTATTAAAAGTCAACTGAATATTCCAGAATGGTCCTCGTGTATTGAAACAGCAGAGTCTGCCTCCCCTGTGCTCAGGCACTCTCCAATCTGGGTATCTGGCCTGGGTCGGAGGGAGTTCTGTGCCTGGATTTGGTAAAAATCAGGCTTCAGGCAGCAAGTGGATTTTCCTTTTTTGCCAAGGCTGGTTAGTGAAGGCTCCCTGTGGTTCTGTTGAGAGGGATTCATCTGTGCTCAGCAGGCATGTGTTATGACTGATTGGAAATGTCTTGTGGAACACAGAGTGAAGAGTGAAGTCTTTCATACTACTCTAGACTGGAAGATATTTTCCCTTGTGATCATTGAGGGGGAGCCATTTTCTTCTGGAGACTCTGTGTACTTGTCTTGGTGAATAAACATCTCCATGAATTAGTTTCATGTTATTGTCAAACAAGAGAGAAAATGTCATCTCATAGTCTCTGGAGAAATGTTAGCATTCAGATGGCACTACTTACCAGACTTCTAACCAACTCTTCTTTCAACATGATGGTTTAATTGCTGGAAAACTTTCTTGTGGATTCATTTAGGGAATTCTGTTTGTATGAGGTTCAATCCAGTTATACTTTTGGATTCTGCAACATATTTCACTGTTAAACATAAGATAAAAGCAGAAAAGGTGAATGAAAACAGAATCTAGTGTCTGTCTTCAGTTTGAATCTTGGGGTCACAGGTAGGAGAACTTTGTGCTCTGTGCCTCCATATCATTCTTGAATACTTCTAAGTAGATGTTACATCAGAGGAGAGAGGGAAGGGTGGTACAGAAATATGCTCTGGGTTAAAACACTTAGGGAAAATGACATTCCCTTACCTGACTCTATTAACCATGGTAAGAGATGTAGCAAAATGTAAAAAGACAGATTAAATTTAAAAAAATGTAAGCTATATAAGAATAACTTACATGCCTTGTGATATTTTATAGAGTTTACAGGTTTTTGCTTTGCTTTGTTTTGCTTTGGGTGTTGCATGTTTTCATAGACTTTCACTGAACACTAAGTGGTGAACTGAAGTGAGTCTGTGTAGGAGGAAAAGGCACAGGGAGGTCAAAGTCAAGCCGTCATCTTTGAAACAAGTCTCTGGCAGTTGGGGATTTCTTGACCACTGTGAGTCTTTGTTTCTTCACCAGACAGTGGGTGAGCAAGTGAGCCTCGGCTCTGTTTGAAGATACAGATGCCATGGCTCAGAGAAGCAAAAACCCATGTGTCGTGAAATATGAGGTGAGCTGGAACTTTACCTCCTTCCTAAAGAGCCAGTGGACAGTGTACTTTGTGGGAGACTGGGCTTGTGGTCCCCAGGGGACTGGACTTAGTGTCTCAAACTGACCCCCAGTTCCAGCGTCCTCTCCTAATACCTCCAAACTTCTCTCTTTCTCGGGTTCTTCATGCTGAGATTTTTCTAAAATACTGGGAAGCTGGATGCTGACCTGACAGATGTGGAAATAATTTCTTCAGGAGAATGGGATCCTGATTGTAAAGTATCACCATGTGCCAGGCTGAGTGCATAGATTTAGAAGGTCAAAGAAGACATGGGAAATCCATGTATGATAACAGTCTCCTGTGAATGGTGGCAAAGCTGCTGTGAGCCTAGTCAAAGATATATCACTGAGCATCTGCTGGGGGTACTGAGGATGCAGCTTAGTGATGGTGTTCTTGCTTAGTACACATGATGACTTACGTTCAATCCCAAGTTCCTGCCCTAACTGTGACTGCATGGTAATTACAGTTCCTCCCTTTTCATTATGATTGAGGGTAATTTACCACAAGTTCTCTTAAAATTCCATGGAGAAAAGCATTTTTCAATATGACCCATTTGTTTTAACCTGCTGAGTTAGAGCATCCCCAGTATTCACCACTTTCTATCCACAGGGATTTCTATAAATGTATTTTGCTTGTTCATAGTTTGAACTTGTGTGTTTCTCAAGGATTATACACACTATATATCATTCCTCCCATAACTGATTCTCAAAGTTCCAAAGAAGGACTTAGTGAAACAAACAATAAAAAATACTGTATACTCATTTGCAAAGTGATCAGTTTGATAATGATATTTTGCCCACAATCACTCACACTCCCCTTAGCCTATACATTCCCCCTCCTACCACTCACTATCCCTTCTTGTTTGAAAATAATCTTCTTCTAGTTCTTGTTTTCCTGTTGTGATATGTGTGTCACATATGTGTATGTGTGGTGCATATTTTACATGTTATCTAGGATCCACATATGAGAGAAAACATGTGACATTTGTCTTTTGGGCTATGGCACAATAGCTTACTGTGATGATCTCCAACAGCACTCTGGCCTTTGCTATCTTTCTTTGCTTGCATTTGTTTATCTGCCCTGTCTTCTGCTGTATTTTGATGCAGCACCAGTTGCTCAGAAACTGAGCACGTGCTTACATGATGCCCTTGAACTTCCCAGCCCCCAGACTGTATGCTCAAATAAACTTCTTTATGCATTACTCAGAGGCAGGAAGTACTCTCAGACAGGACTAAACAAAGCTATGAATAGATGGTAGGTACTGAGGTGGGCAGGATGGCAGAGGGTCTGACATATCTGTGTGGGGGACAAGTCATTCCTAAGTCTGAGCAGAGAGACTGTATTCAGGGGTGCAGATTTCATACATGCAGCCCATGAGAGGTGAGACCTGTGCTAAAGGACAGTTGCTGTAGCAAACCATGTGCCACCTGTCTCTTTTCTTTCTAGTAAATGTCTTAGGGAGAACTAAATAATACTTTTATGCCATGCATCTGTATAAGACCACATCTGGAAAAAATAAGCAACAACATATTACAAGCATGATGGCAGTAGCAATGAACACCACAGAAAAGGGTCCCACACTGAGAGGAATCCTCTATGTTTTTAAGCATTCTCCTACGAAATTGTTTATCACCCTATAGGACAGCACTACTTGGGTACCAACTGGTCAAAATCAGGAAGCAAGCATGCATGCCCTTCCTCCAGTCCAAATTCATGCTAACTCTTTGTGGATAGCAGATTCATAAAGTCACAAAGCAAGAAATTGATGCTTTATGCACTAATTTTATGCCACCTGACTCACAGACAATAATTTAAGCAATTTTATCCAAGTAATTTAGATAATATTGGTCTGTGGTATATGGAATGCAATATTCCACTATCAAATATCTTTGATTAATACTGTCTGGTGCTGGCAATAGGGTCACTTCTTGCTATAGCTTAGATAATATTTGATGGATATCTTGATTCTTCTACATCTATCTTGAATGTCTTTCCACCCCAACACACAAATACACACATGTTCTCTTTGATCTACTATTAAGAGCTTTGGAGGGGATTATGTCAGAATTCCCTGTCTTGGACATGATGTTTCTCTTTTGATAACATCATATTTTAAAGTTTATCAGGATCCTCTCTGTGGAAATACCTAAAATTACTATTCAGCTTTCACTTGGGATCTGAATTATGTGCAGAGGTGTCTGGAGAGACATTCAGTGTATGTGTGTTGGGGATGCAATGTAGATCTAGGGACTCCTCTCTCACATATGCTTCAGGAAACCAAGGACAGTTTGGTAGAAGGCCTAGGGGTGTGCCTGTATGGAATCTGAACTTCTTATAGGCATATTATTTGACTTGTATTAATATTTATGTTTGAAAGCTGAAGCTTAATACAGTTAAAGCAAAGAATAATCCTGACACCCATGAAACACTTGAACTGAACACAGCCTTGCTTTCTTTTAAAGAGTGCTTTAAAGGCTGCAAATCCCCAAGTGTGGCTACCCAACTGTGTAATTCCATAGTCATTGCTTTTCTAAGTCTCACAATTATACCCAAGAGGCCTGAGAAGGTCTGTTCTTCTCCAAGGAGTGCATGTCTGTCCAGCATCTCAGAATTGTGATCATTAATACTGTTTGTGCTTGCTTTGGAGAGCAGAGGGCAATTTGAATCCTGTAGGCATTTATCAGAAACTACTTCTGATTTCCTGCCAGGGTAACCTATGTGCACAAGGATTTCTTCACTGAATGCCTGAACAAGGAACATAACCCTCATAACCCAGGAGAAGGAAAGAGGGTCCAATGAAGGGAGTCAGTAGAACCAATATAATTGTAGAACTGGTTAACTCACAGAGAGCATTAGCCAGGGTAGACTTAAAACATTAAGTGGAAGCATCAGAAATGGAAGGAATTTGACTAGAATTGTGACCTCATGGAAACGATGGAGACTTACCTCCACTAGTTTGTTATCTTATTGAGAATGAACTATATGCCAAGTACTGTGCTTCTGCTAAAGGTGGAATTTGTAGGGTAACCAGCCATTCCAAATTTCCAGGAATTTAGGATCTTCATACTGAAATAAGGTAGTTCTAGCCAGCATAAGTCACTCAATCCACATTGACAGACCCACACACAGAGTGTTGAATATGCTGTGTGTGATGGCACGCCCATCTTGACTGTTGAGTTAATCAGATGGAGAGCCACCTACAAGGTTGGTAAAGTCTGTATTTGTGTTTGAGAGGATATTTCCAGAAGCAGTGAGATCATGGGTGTTCTGAACTGAGAAATGGTTTAATCTGTTGTTGGATTCCAAATTTAAATCAGCTACTGGCCAGCTGTAGAACTGTAGAAAGTAAGAGCTGGTTGGCCAAAGCAGGACATTGGGATGCACCTTTGAATGCTGTGTGTTCCACTGTTCCTGCCTTCTAGCTGCATGAAGTGAGCAGCTTCAATCTGTTCTGCATTGCCTGTTGATTTTCTCTCTACCCACAGCTCAGAAACACTAGTCTAGTGACCATGGACCTGAACGTTGGAAACTGTGATAACTCTTTTGAGTTGATTTTCCTGTTTTTGTTTTTTCCACAGCAGCATAAACCTGACTAATCCAGTGGGTTCTGAGGAGAGCTTAACTCTCCTCAGGAAGGGAGATGAGTGTGGGGCACAGCTAGGCACAGTTCACACAGACTTGAAGTAAACTGAGTGTGGAGATCTGAAAGGTGGGGCATGCCACATATCTGGGGACTCTTTGGTAACACTACCACCAGTGAACCAAAACCAGCATAGCAGTAAGTGGACAAGATACAGCCAAAGATGAGCTACAGCATGTCCATTCTTCCTCAGGATCCTAAGATGCGGGTTAGCTTCCTATTGCTGTTGTGACTCTTATCAACCGATGGTTTTTTAAAACACAGTTATTAGCACGCAGTTTTGGAAGTAATAAGTCTAAAGTCAGTCTCGGGCTGGAGAGATGGCTCAGAGGTTAAGAGCACCGACAGTTCTTCCAGAGGTCCTGAGTTCAATTCCCAGCAACCACATGGTGGCTCACAACCATCTGTAATGAGATCTGGCTCCCTCTTCTGTGTACATAATAAATAAATAAATTAAAAAAAATAAAGTCAGTCTCAAAAAGCAAAACTTAAAATGTCTATAGGGCTATGTTCCTCTTGAAGCTTTTGTGAAGAAAAGACCACTCTCTTAATTTTCCCCACTTCTGGAAGCTATCTTCCTCTCGTTACTAGTGACCAATTTTTGTCTTCAAAATTCATTGAGTTCTTTGCATATCAAACAACAAACACTAGCGATTTCCCATCTCCGTCTGTCACTTTTAGGGACCTGTGTTATCATTTTGCTGCCCCTCCACCAGCTCACAGAAGTCTCCTTCTTGTAGGATGAGCCAATCATCTTTTTTCATAGCCCATTTGCACTGCTATGGAAATACTCACAGATTCTGGGATTAGGACATGGACACACCTCTAGCGGCATTCTTCTGTCTACCTTGAGTATAGTAAACTCAAAGAGTAATTGAAAACTATCCAGTTCTCTTGCTGTAGAATTGTGCTGTTCTGCCTGTGGTTCAGGAAGCTCTCTGGTATTATGTGGGGCTGATATCTTAGCTTCTTATTGCTGAAGCAGAATGACTGATAATGAGTAGATTACAAAGAATACACGTATCTGTGGCTCATGGTTCTGAAGGCTGAGAAGACCAAGAGTATCATACCTCTATCTGTCAGTAAGAGACCTCTTTCTGTGTCACAAAAAGGCAAAGTACATCAGAGTGTGAGATGCCAAGACAATGACAGCCTCCTTTCTTGACAACCTATTAATTCACGAAAGCATGGATTGTTTGATCTTTTCATGTGGGTACAACCTTTGTGACTCAATCCCTTCCCCAGAGTCTCACTTCTAAATGTCATTCATAGTTGACTTTGGGCATTACAATTCCAACACTTGACTTATATGAGACAAACATTTAGCTCATTACCTATACAGTTGGTACAATGAAGATGGATACATGTAAATGAATTCTGGCTCCATCCACACAGCTGATGGTAGTCATCTCATGCTCCTAGTGTCTCCGATATCCTGGGATCAGTGCTGAAACCTCACCGACAGCCTCCCCTGGGCTTTCTTCCATGCTTCTGGTCCTTTCACATGGTGACAAGTCTCAACATTTTTCCGTGTCCCCTTCGGTCCTTGGGTTTCTACTGCAACTGAGGCTTCACCTTCACCAATGGCCTCCCCTGGCCTCTCACAGTAGCAAGCCTCAGCCGCTCTCCAGGACCCTTTTAAAGCCTCCTGCTCTCATGCCACCAGAACCAGTAACACATAGGAGACTCTTAGACATTAGCAAGTTTGGCTGTCAGTGTGAGATGCCACATTGCCCCCCCCCCACCTGGATCACAGCTTCTGTATACTGACCCTGAGAAAATATTCCCAGAAGATTTCACCTAATGGTGCTGGTCTCTTCTTGATCGCAGCTAATTGATCAGTCCCAGCTGGCCAGTATCGATTGTCCCATGAGGCAAAGTTTCACCTCAGTGGTGCTGGTCTCTGGTTAATCACAGCCAATTCTTCAGCTCTGGTGGACCCAAACCCACAGATTCTTGACTCAAAATACCACCCAAATGGCCCTGATAGAGTCTTTGGAGAACTCTCCAGTGTCCCTTTGAAACTTCAGACAAGACAAGCCTTCATAGTCTGTCTTGTCGTCACCATTGTCTTCCACGCTCCTATACAGTAGCCCAGTGAGCTCTAAACACCGAATGGCTGTTCTGTGCCAAGTTCCAAATTCCTTTCACAATCCTCTCAAAAGTAACATGGTCAGGTTTGTCAAAAGCAATACTTTTGGTACCAATTTGGGTTCTAGCTTGCTATTACTGTGATAAAGATCATGACCAAAAGCAACTTGGGAAGGAACAGGTTTATTTTGCCCCACAGATTACATTCTACCGTTTAGGAAAGTCAGGGCAGTAACTCAAGGCAGGAACCTGGAGGCAGAAGCTGATGCAGAAGCCATGGAGGGATGCCTTCTATTGGCTCGCTCCTCCAGACTAGCTCAGCCTGCTTACCTCCACAGTTCAGGATGACCTGCTGAGAGGTGACACCACGCACAATAGGCTGGACCCTCCCACATCAATCATTACTGAAGAAAATGTCCCCATAGGCTAATCTGATGGGACATTTTCTCAATTGTGTTTCCAAAATGACACTGCTTGTGTCAAGTTGACAAAAAAATTAACTAGAACAGTGGCCTTAGAAGATCTGACAGATCAGTATCTGAGTTCTGTTTCTGCAAGGTGGTTTGAAGAGGTCTCCATTACCTTAGAAACTGGATGGTTCTTAGGAGGGATTTCTTCTACTCCAGGGTGCAGCCTGACCATCACAGATAATTCCTCTCATCTTGGGGATGCAGCTCTGCTCTTTCTAGTATATAAGTTGACAGCTGTTCTGAAACATTGACTTATCTCTGTGCTTTCATCCTTGGAAGAGGCTTCAGTAGACACTCTTTAATGATTAACATGCCTATGTAAAGCAGGATGTCTAACCTGAAGTTCAGGAGATAGGCATAAAATAAAGGCAAAGCACAAATGTGTTTCATTCTGTTTTTAGTTTCCTTGCAAGCAGTCATTGCTTTGAGCAAAAGTGCTTCCTCAGTGCCTCAAAATTCTATGAAGGGCAGGTTTGAGAGATTGAAGTGTGCAAAGTGTAGGTAGGATTTGCTTTTCTCAAGTGGCCTCCCAGCAGATCCCCAGTAGTGGGACAGGTACATGTGGTAAGAGGTCAGAATACATATCCCACTCGTTTCCTCCAGGCACAACATTTGGTCCTCCCAGTGCATTCAGGAGACGTGTTTGGTGGTTGATAAATCTCCCCTGTGCATATCTTCCAATTCAGAGATAGGAACCTTATCAAGGTTGCTTCTGTTATGTGCCACTCGTGGGCCAGTCTATGCTAATCACTTTGACATTTCCTATTCACTCAGCGTGAGAGGAATGCTTTAGCCCGCATTGATGGGGGCATGTGTTTCTAATGAGAAATCTGATGAAGCCAGGTGTCTTGAATACAGAGTGCTTGTGAACGGCGGCAGCTTTCTCATCCCTTGAAGCCGTTCTCTTCCCTTTTGGGCACCATGGTGTCGATGTGGAATGGCTTCTCGTAGTGATCTGTAGCTGATAAAGATTTTACTTTTAAGTCCATCAAAAGGGAAGAGAAGTAACATTTTGAAATGGGCAGATGAGGGAAAAAGGAGATGAGTCTCTTGGTCTGCCTTCAGGTCTCACCTCTCTTCTTCCAGTCTGCTTTGCACAAAAGATCATCTCATAAGAAATTCAGGGCAGAAAATGTCTTTTCATTCGTATTCCCATTTTCTGACATTCTTACTCTTAAAGTTATTATTAGTGGTGCAAACTCTAGCTATTAGGGAATGTGAGTCTTGCCCTGTTCTGGTGTATTCCATTATCATTTAAATACACCACCCACTGCTCCCTCTAAGACCTTCTCAATAGAGGGTTCTTACTAGACATTTCCCCCTAAATTAAGTTCAAAGCAGGATGGCCTGGGGGTGGGGGAGGGGGCTCTCCATACTGCGGCGAAGTGGAACTTTTAATAATTACTTGGATATTTTAGCATCCCGTTATCACTCCAAAACCGAAATGTATTTCCTGTTCTCCCATTCTTCTGTCCCCTTTCATCTCTAATAAGTTACCTTTGCCACCTTCCTCTTCCTCTAAAAAGGCACTTATTTCCTGCTGACCATGGAGAGCAGGGAGTTCTGGAAGGACTTTCTTGAAATGCTAGTATTTCTAAAATGAACAGGAACACATGGAGAACTCTAGGCTACCTTTTTAAAGCGGGCTACACAGTATTCGTTGGATGGAACAGGATGCCATTGGGCATTTCAAGCTATTGATTCTGTTTTCCAGGCGTAAGATTCCTTTGGAGTGAGGATGATTCTGAACTTGGGCTTTGTCATTATGAATAAGAATGACAGTTTCTTAAGAGACAGTCAGTTTTTCTCATATGAAGGGCTAGAGGCTCTGGCCACATCTCTGGTGGTCGCAAATGTCAGCCAATCACATTTTCATTTTAGCAGAGGGGCCACTGCTGGACCCTCTGTGACTGCCATGACAGATAATTTTGTTGTGTATGTGTTCACATATGTGTGTGTTCTTGTAGGGAAAAGGAGGATAACTTTGGGTGTCATTCTGAGGGCACTGTGAGCCCCAGGGAAGCACCTGGTTCTACTTCCCAGTCCTGGAATTACAAGAACCACACATGATTCTTTCATGTGGACTCCAGGCAATGAACTCAGGTCTTCATACTTGCAAGATAAGCCCTTTCCCAATGATTTGTCTCCCTGTGTTAGCCAGGGCTGTACCATTTCATAAAGCTCCTCCATGAACTTGTCTTGGCTGGGAGCTTGCTCTCCCTACCCTCATCATTGATTCTGCATACAAGCCCAAGAATCAGAAACAGCCTGGCTGAGCATGCATCATGAACCACCTGTCAATTATGTGCCATAGACTCCCTCCTTCTTCTAAAAATACGATTGAAGAAGAGGTTCTCACACTGCGGTGCTGATTCCTCCTTAAAGCCCCCACCATGCTGCATTTGTCTGTCTACCTATGACATGAATGGCTATTCTAATAAACTTCTTCTCCCCAAAAGATAATCTTTCACAGTATCCCCTTGAACACCAAGCCCCTAATATCTTTCACTCATACATAATTATCTGTTATTTCTCACTTCTTTTCACTCCTGTTCCAGGGAGTAGTGATGTGAACATGGGGACTCTTTGAGAGGTTTTCCTTCTAGGATATACCTCACCACCACATACAGACACATAAACACACACACACACACACACACACACACACACACACACACACACACATATATGCACTTGAAGAAAGATATTTATTAACATAAAAGTTTGTCATAAGGTAGGGCTTTCCAAGGAGGAGCTTGGTTGGGATTGGTTATAGACCATTTTGTGCTAATCTGGAAGTAGTGAACAGGGTAAGTAAGGCAAGGAAGTTAGAATGAGGAGTTTAAAACATTTAGGGGTATGCGGATCTTAGTAACTGACATCTCACGCGTGGCACCTTGACATCCTGAGAGCATGTTAGACAGTGGAGAAACCAGGATCTATGTGACCTGGGCTCTCCTTAAGCTCTCCACCCTTCCTTCTCCTGCATAGCACAAGGAAGGATCTCTCTCTAGTCAACCCACTTACCTAAATGTTGGTTCCACTAACACTTGTGTCCAACCTTTGGACCTTGAGACATGACATCATCTATAAAGGTCATGCTCAAGTATCACCCAATTGAGTTAGCAACACACCCCTTAAAAAGCCTATAATGCTTGAGTAAGTTTATAATTTTGTGTAGGGAAACATTCATAGCTCTCCTTGGTCACAGGTCAGACACACTTGCAAGATTAAGTTGCAGGAAACAGGTCTGTCGTTGCCATCACAGCCCAAGTCCATCCAGCTGACCTCAAGCTGCTTTGCTGTTCCTCCACTTTGCCTTTCTCTTAATAGTAAAGAAGGCATGCACGCTTCCAGGTCCTCCTGGGTGCTCTGGCTCCTTCATAGCCCACTGTCACAATAAATTTGGGCGCCTTTTCTCCTGCCAGTCTTCCCATTGTTATATATTGCAGCAAAGTCAATTAAGTAACCTTTCAAGGCAGAAGGAAGGTTCCCCCTGGCTCTACAGGTGAGAGCTGCCATTTAGTGTTTGTTGTACCCAGATCGTGACCCCCAGAGAGACCACCAAAGATGAGCATGCTGGAATGCAAAAGCAAGGTTTAATTCTGGATATCCAAAAGCAATACAAGCCTAGGCAGGGACTTCGTCCAATGCATCCAATGCAGAGGAGGCTGGAGAAGTGCCTGCCTGTCTGCAAGCTCAGTTTTTAAAGGCAAAAGCCACAAGGTTACATCATTTAGGGGTGCTTGTACGGGGTACAATTCTGATTGGCTTGCTTCTAGGGGCTTTCTAGAAATCATGGCTTAATCTTACTTCTAAGGGGGTGGTTGCCTACCTCCATTGCTCGTTGGATGCCCTCAGGTGGGAACATTTTTATGGTCAGTTACCCTGGAAACCAGGGTTGGAACATTCTATAGTCCGGCAGTCATTACCTCATGACTACCTTGTGACTCTGTACTTTTACACTTCCTGGTTTCTGGAATCTGGACTGACTTGTTTCAGTAAATATTGGCCTATTCCTAGAAGGAGAAATCTTAGGCCTTAGTTTTTGGGTGAAAGCATTTTGGTCTTATTTCTAAGATGGCTCATTTTGGTCTCACAGTGTTTTCTTTCAAGGAGATGAGGGCCTTTGGGGGAAGTCCCTGAGCTGAGCAATTGAGACACTTTGATTCAGAAGTGTTTGGGCTGCTAGTGCCTTGAATAGTGCAGTTCTCTCTAGGAACTGCAGTTCTCTCTGCTAGGAACTGTTCTGGGTCATAGACTAAAGAGTTATTCTGATGGCCAAAGACGGTTCTTGTTCTTAGCTATCACTGTCTACCTTATCATTGTTATCTAGGATGGTTGTTGAGGGCCTAGTGTGTGCTGAACACTGTAATTAATTCTGAAGGTACAGCAGCTGGGGAGAACAAGCTTGCTCCTTTCTTCTCACCCAGGTGGCTGGCAGTGCACCCTGAGAATCTAACTCTAAATGAATGGTCTAGGGAACTAGTCACTAATGGGTTAGACACTGTGAAGCAATCATTCTCTTTGCTGTGACCTTGTAATGTAAGTTAGATGCATCTCCATTTGGTCTAGGGGTTCCTAGAAAAAAATCTTTTATTTTTATTTTATTTTATAATTTAATTTAATTTTACATATTAGCCACGGATTCCCTTGTTCTCCCCCCTCCTACCCCCCTCACCTTCCCCCCCAGCCCATTCCCCATTCCCATCTCCTCCAGGGCAAAGACTCCCCTGGGGACTTAGTTCAACCTGGTAGATTCAGTCCAGGCAGGTCTAGTTCCCTCCTCCCAGGCTGAGCCAAGTGTCCCTGTATAAGCCCCAGGGTGGTGGTGGCACACACCTTTAATCCCAGCAGAGGCAGGTGGATCTCTGTGAGTTCAAGGCCAGGCTAGTCTCCAAAGTGAGTTCCAGGAAAGGATCAAAGCTACAACAGAGAAACCCTGTCTCGAAACTCCCCCCCCCCCCCCCCCCCCCCCCCCCCGCAAAAAAAAAAAACCAAAACAAAGATCATTTTGTGAGATCAAGGATGGTTCAGTGGGCAAAGTGCATGCCACACCAGCCTGATGACTGGGGTTTGGATCTCCAGAACCTATGCAAAAGCTAAACACAGATCACATACAGAGCTCCTGTGATGAGATGGGAGGTAGACACAGAGGAACCCCTGGAAGTCCTTGAGCCAGCTAGCCTGTAGTATGCAATGGTGAACAATAAACGACACTGTCTCGAACAATGTTGAAGGCAGGGACTCACATGAGAGGTTGTCATCTGACCAGACAGGCACCACGGCACAAGCAACCTCCCAACACACATAAAACAAAAAGATTTTCTTTCCAAGATATTTTTCAAAAAGCTTCTTGCATGTGTATAGTTGCTAGCTGTGTACGGGAGGCCAGGACTAAGCTGAGGGAAGGGGACTGTGATAAATCTTAAGAGCGAGGAGACAAAAATGTCCCTGCATATGAATAAGTATTAGACCCCTATGTTCACACAGAAATTGACACAAGTAATAACCTAAGATATATTCATAGTACACAATGTCAGTGTTCAGAATCATCAAAGTTGACAGAGTCTACCGGTGATGACTTGGCCATTCCTCTGACTAAACAGCAGTTGTTTATTGAAGGAATGAGTGACTGTTGAAATAATTGGCACTGCTTAGCTTCTCAATGACCTCCAGTGGCTGCTTTGCTTATGCAAAGCATGTAGAAGCTCGATGGAGGGCAAGATTGCCTTCCAACTTAGCCCACTGAAAGAATGTGAGGAAGCAGGTCAAATGTGCCTTTGAGTGAGGCCTGGAAGAGCAGGTAGAGATGTGCCCGAGTATTGCTATTGGCAGAACAATTTCAGTGATTCTAATTTGGGAGCAAGGAAAGGGGAAAGAGCTGAAAGTGGAGAGAGAGAGAGAGAGAGAGAGAGAGAGAGAGAGAGAGAGAGAGAGAGAGAGAGAGAGCGCATCTTTAAGATAAAGGTTTGTGTGCTTGAAAGTATTTGCTCTTTTCTCTGAGCACTGTCAAAGATAAGGTGGCCTTGTACTGAAATATAGGACATGCATGGGGTGGGGCAGCGAGGGTCTTATTTTCTGGGTTCAGATTCTCACATCATCCTTCAAATGCTGTGCAGACTCGGCACAGTATTTAACTCCTTCTTGACTGGTAGATATCTCCAACACCAGATATTTCTTGGAGCATGAAATGAGATGCTTCAGTGAGAAGCACTTAGTAAATACTCTATAGTATAGTCAGTGTTTTATATGATAGGCAGAGCTCTTTTGTCAAGTAGAGGTCCCTGCCCTGTAGCGATTACCCCTGCCCTGAGTGTATGTGACCAAGGAAAAAGTGATTTCATCCATCACAAAGATGAGCTGCTGTGTATCTGTTTCCTCTGGATTGAAGCCTTCCCTCCTGGAGAGAGAAAAAGAAGTACACACACTTGGGAAGGGCAGAAAGTTAAAATATTCACAGCCTCTCCCTGACGTTCCACATGTCATCAGGCATTGTGCAGGTAGGCAAGGCTACCATAGCACCTTCAAACTGTACAGGCAGCCGGGATGCAGATTTTCTGCACCACCATCTCTGCTGTCCTGGGCTTTCTGTGATGCAGTTTTCTGAGACACCCAAGCTTCTGTAAGGAGTCTTTTTACCTACACTACAGTAAATAACCCCAATAAACTTAGGAGTTCACCAAGGTATACCTCAGTGCAATTGTCTCCGTGGTCTGTCATTGGTGTCCACTCTGTGTAAAACAGAAGTCCTCACACAACACAAGAAAACATGGATTTTCTTATGGCTGTAAATAAAATACTTGGAAAGGGACTCTTGTGTTTAGATTTGATTTCTGATTTTATCAGGATCCTGTAGGAAGTTTCTTCATAGGATATAGTAACAGTGGTTGGCATGAATAGCTGTAGGTTGTTGATATCTCTCTCAAATTTGTCTCTGAAGTAACCTCTGTCTTTCTGAGGCTGAACCAAGCACATCCTTACTTGGATTTGAATTTTAGACAGGCTTAACCCAGCCAGAATAAAGCAAAAAGATACCCTTCAGAAATCAAAGCAGATAAAACTTTTGTTATCCTTGCCTAGCCAAAGACTTGAATGTTGATTTCACTTGACTGATAAGGATGCTGATGCAGTATTTCCTCTTAAAAGTTTTGTCAGATTAGAATCACACAAAGCCATGTTTACTGGGTGACTTATGCATTCTGAGTGAGGTAACAGAGCTGCAGAGAGACAAATGCTACAAGTTCTCTCTCCCATGTGGATGCTTGATTTGGAACATTAGATGTGTGTGCTTGAACTGGAATACACATATAAATCAGAGAGCTAGCGAGGGGGGGGGGATTGGGGTTCAAGGAAAGGAGGCTGGAACTCAGGTGATATGAAGAGAGAAAGCAAAACAATGGCACAGGAAGGACTGAATGGGTAGAGAATGGAAGGACAGGGTAGACCAGAGAGTATGGGGGAAGTTAGCTAACAATCCAGACCTTTGAAAAAGTCATACAGAAACCTACTACTATAGAAGTGTCCTAAAATATATAATGCACATAAACATATACAAAAGGAGCTAAAATAGAGCTATACTGTAATGGGGGTAGAAGGAACAATGCCTCTCCCAGACATCATAAGAATAAAAAGCCAAACAAAAAGTTTCAAATAAAAATTCAAGTGGTGGGTGTGGGTTACCTATTTTTGAACTATTGCTTAGTGTGGTCCTATAGACTCCAGCAAACATTACAAGCTGTTTCTGCTGCTCTTGGTTACCCTCCAGAATTTAATGGTAAGACCATATTACTGAAGACACCACATACTTGAGTCATTGAGCAAGGAGAGGAAACTATTCAAGACTCTCACCCAGATGTAAATCCTGTAAACTACAATAAAGAGTTGACTGGAAAGATTGACCTCTGCTGAGATAGTGGCATGCATGCTAGGGGAGTAAGCAATCACTTTCTGTTTAGCTGTGAAGCCCAGTCTACAAGGCAGAGCTTAGGCCTGATTATGCTAACTACCAAAATCCTGTAATTGGCTAGGTCATAGGCCCTAGAGTGGCATTTAATACTATTTATTATTCCACCAAAGCAACACAGATTAAACTGCCCCCAAATTCCTATTTTCATACCTGTAGATTGGTGTGTCTTCTAACCCTCTTTAGAGAAGCTTCCTTTATCAAAAGACAACAATTAACACAGAGACCCACAACAACAATTAAAAATCTATCTATTCCTCATTGAGGAACTATCAGTAATTGATGGTTGCTGGGGGCATGAATAATAACTTTTCCTCAGTGGTATGGTCCCTGAAAGGTTATCAGTGATCCCAACAGATGTTTTACACTCATAAACTTGCAAATAATACTGAATGGATTTGGACGTGTGTGTGTGTGTGTGTGTGTGTGTGTGTGTGTGTGTGTGTGTGTGTGTGTGTAAATAGATAGATAGATAGCTGGATAGATAGATGATTGATAGATAGATAGATAGATAGATAGATAGATAGATAGATAGATAGATAGACAGACAGACGGATGGACAGACAGACAGATAGATAGATAGAAAAAGAGATAAATAGATAGATGATAGACAAAGAGATAGATAGATAGATAGATAGATAGATAGATAGATAGATAGATAGATAAGATAGATAGGGCATGTGAAGTTGAGTGTTATATAGAGGAATAGGGAAGGAATGGGAAGATTGGAATGATGGTTGGATTTGAAAAAAACACATCATATGCATAGATGAAACTTTCAATAAAAAGAAATAAAAATTTTCTGATAGTGGATTGAAAAAGTCCTTACAGATATAAAAATTTCTGGTGAAATAACATTCTTTGAAAACTTTTAATGAGTGCAAATGATGAAGCTGGTAAAAATGACCCTGTAGAATTAAAATAATGAGCATGAATTAAAGGCTTACCCTGCTCGAAATCCTTTAAAAGAAACCCTTAGAGACAGCCTCTCCTCTTGGAATATATTGGTTGATAGAGTCTCGGCATGGCTTGCTCCAGTGATGCCAGTTCCTAAACCTGCAAGTCTGGCTGGAGAGACTACATTGTGGCTGCTGTAGAGAGCATACCTTAATCTTAAGAAAGTATTATTTCTCCATGGGAGAAAAGAGGTTCCCATGGAAGAAAGTTACCCAAACTGTGAACTGATAATTGAATGTGCCCTTGGAGAGGCCACTGCTTTTGTTCTTTAAAGATTTAAAGCACCTCATGGAGGGAGGTGCTCACATGCTTGCTCAGTTGCCCACCATAGAGGCCAGAAGAGAGTGTCAGATCCTCTGGAACTGGAGTTACAGGTATTTGTGTGTCACTCAACACGGGTGCTGGGAACTGGAACCTTGTGCTTCCGTAAGAGCATCAAGTGCTCTTAACCACCGAGCCCTCTCAACCACTGAGTCACCTTTTTCAATCCCCTATTCCTGCTCCTTATAGGAGAATGAGCCATACGATTCATAACTCACAGACTTCAAGAGTCTGGGGATATGCAGAAGAAAGGATATTTTCTAGCTAGGTTTCTTGTCTTCAATGGATAAGAGTGCCAGGAGGCAGTGAGCTGGCATCTTTGAGAACCTATGCTGAATTTTTATGTGTCTGCCACAGAGAGAGTGAATGGAGAAAACAAACTCTCACTGTTAATTACCTTAGTCTCAAGCATCCTTTCCAAAGTCCTCAAAATTTTAAAAAGTCACACATTTGTGAAGAGTTAGGCAGTTGACATTGATTATACTTGTGGCATGTAGACAATGCTTAAGCATGGAGTTTGTATATGATGCTGTGTAGTGAAGAATGCAGTCCTCACCTTCAATGTCAATACATGCTTCGATTTCAGTATCTATAAGAAGTGTTTGTTTAATTAAGATGATCCTCTATTGAAAAATGAGCTCCAGCTATCTGTATGTCTGCTTGGTTCTTATTTATCACTTCTTTCTAAATCCCTTCTCTGCTACTAATCACTGACACGCCCCCTCCCCTCCACCCCCGTGTGTGTGTGTGTGTGTGTGTGTGTGTGTGTGTGTGTGTGTGTGTGTGTGTGTGTGGTGTGTGTGTGTGTGTGTGTGTGTGTGGTGTGTGTGTGTGTGTGTGTGTGTGTGTGTGTGTGTGTTTTCACATATAGTAAATGCATATGTGTGTATGTGTGTGCTGATGCATGTGCAAGTTTGCACATGTGCAGAGAATAGAGGTCAATGTACAATGTCTGCCTCTCTTGTTCTCCACCTTATTCTTTTGAGTCAGGATCTCTCAATGAATTTGGAGTTCACCCAGTTGGCTATCCTGGCTAGCCAGAAATCCCCTAGGCTTCTCCTCTCTTCCAACACTGGAATTATAGGCACATGCCATGATGATGCCCAGCTCATGATGTAGGTGCTGGTGGTCTGAACCTCATGCCTCCACATCAAGAGCTTTACTCACCGAGGCATCTCCCTAGCTCCTGCCTTCTGTATTGAATGAGCACCATACATTGTTCCCATAGTCTCCTGTTTAATCTGCATTAACAACTCTAGGATGTGAGTTGCATTAACTCATTTTACAAGTGAATTCAGCAAGACTTTGGGGGTTTAAATGCAACTCACCAGAAAGGATGGGTAGCTAGCAAGCAGCAGCATGTACTTTGGAACCAAGGCTTGAGGAAGTTGGCCATTTGTGTCCTCTGACAGGTTTTTGTTCTATCTCCTTTTCCATCTGCTTGTTGGCACCAGTTCCTCACATAATAGGTCCTCAGAGGGAAAGGCATAAGATGAAGCCCACATACAGTGTGCCCTTGGCTAACGTGCAGCAGCCAGTGCAGGGTTTCTGCATGGCCTTTTACCTGGCACTTTCTCCCCTAGCCATAACATTTATCATGGATCTGTGAAGCAGGAGTTTCATAACATGATAGAAAGATGTAACAGAGCCCCCATCCTCCATGCAGGAGACAAGTAACTGTACATAGAAATATATTATCTTTACAGGAGAAATAATATTTTATATGTCCTATATTTTATATAGCCATTGTGAACATGTTCACATGTATGAATTTTATTCTTTTCTTTTTGACAATTTCATACATGTATACAATGTTCTGTGATTATATTCACCCCTCCCCCCATTACCATCCTTTATCTTCTGCAAACTCCTGCTGACCCCCTTCTTCCTAACTGGTCTCTCTCATACTTCTATATTTCTGTGTATGTGTGTGTGTATCTGTATCTGTCTGTGACTAACTCAATTTAAATAGGCTTGCTTATATGAACATAGATGGGAGATTTTTACTGGAGTATGAGCAACTTACCAGTGTCTACACCACTCAAGAAATTACTTCCAACCACCTTACCAAATATTAACTGCCAATAGCTCTCAGGGACAGCTGGGGTCTCCTGTTCATTGACAATCCAAAGGCCATGCATGCCGCACCCTGAAGACAGTTTTCACGCTTCCTCAACTTCCTGCTGTGTTCCATAGTATTATGTAGGCTGTCAATGAGAGGAAAAGTAAGTCTATTAACTGTTATAAAAATGCATAAAATGTTGTATGTGCTGCAAACCTGACCTTGTCTATTTCACACATACCTAGAAGGCATTTATGTATAAGGGAAATTCTATAACTTTGCCAATTAACAGAGTTAATATGAAGCAAGACCAGCCTTTGAATCCATTGCTTTATTGACTCTCACATCGCTCCTTTTCCCTTTATTTTCCTACCTGTCAGACAAGAAGTGTTGAATGATATAGAGCTATTGCAGGCAGATGAGGTGGGGAGGTGGGATTGATGGTATATGGTTTGTTTTCCCAATCATTGTACGTAATGATTGCAGCCATGTTCATAATAGCTAAGTTATAGAAACAACCTAGGTGCCTGGCAACTAAGAATGTAAAACAAAAATGTGATGTGTGTGTAGATTTTCTTTTAGCCAGAAAGAAAAATGAAACTCTATCATTTGCAGGGGAATGGATGGAACTGGAGAGTGAATCAAGTTAGTCTCAGAGAGACAAATATTTTCTCTAGCTTTTATATCGATTCATATAATCTTGTGTGTGTAGATGACCTAAATATGTAGTAAGAGAGTAAAAGAGGGGCACAAAGGGGGCTAATGGCAGGGGAAGGGGCGAAGGGGAAGCCAGTGGGGGATGGAAGACTGTTCTCAAAGTACAGTATAGACTTGTATGAAACTTCACTTTAAAAAGTAGAACCCAGGTATCTCACAGTCAAGCTCCTCAGCTTTCTGTTGTCTAGCTTCTTCATTCTAACTTGTTTCTTTCCATTAGGACATGAGATCTATTTGGAAGGCAGCTGAGGTCACAGTGTACCACCAATGTACTGTCATGAGTACTGTTTAGATGGAATCTTTCTCCTTCAGTGCTGGATCTCTGATGCTAGCAAGAGACTAGGTACAAACCAGAGGCTGTGAAGAGAGATTCACTGAAATAGGATCTTATCAATGATAAAAAGAGTTTATGAAAATAGTCACCATCCAGACCAGAGTTTATGTCAAATGGCCATGAGTGCATGAGTATGAATGCTGATCACGATGAAACTATAATTGGAAAAATTTCCAAAGACTTTAGTATCATAGCCAGGGAATAACAAAACCAGCTGTGAGCCATGAGAGAAGGAGGTACTCACCAACAAGATAAATAATGACCTATTTACCCCACCCTTTCTTTGGGTTACTATGTGAAGTCATTCATCACTTTTAGGAAATGATTCAAGCTTGCTCAAAGGATATTCTGTGTGTTTGGAATCGGGGTTGGGGGTATGCATTTATCATCTCTAAGTGGCAGAAAGTTTCCAGTCCCCCTCAGAACGGCATGTCACTCGCTGCTTCACCCCTCTATTTAGTATTGCCAGACAATCACAGTACAGTACAAAGCAATTTGTTTTCATATCATTTCCTTCATGCTTGCAAACACAACATGCATCACAGGGAAAGCCAATCATGAGCTAAAGAGGTAAGGAGATGATTTAATGCAGGAGACTGGTTCATTTGCTTTGGGGGATGAGAAACAATTATTCCAATAGGCCGGAGCGTCGGCATAAAACCGGGTGAATGAGAAAGTGTGTGGTGGCTTTGCATAAATGAGCAGTGAATGCTTCTAAGGCGATGAAGCCTCGGTTTGCCTATCTAAGCCTGAGAGCTGTTTTTCTCCCAATTCTCCAAAAGACCTTGAACCCTACTTTGGAACAATAGGGATGATAGGTTTCTCCCATGCAGCTTGTTTTGGGAGGAAACCAGTTCTTCTGCCTTTCTTGATACACAGTTTTACAGTCCCTTTGTGTTTTGATGACAAATATATCTCTGGACTTATTTGATTTCTATAATAAGCTGTGAATGGATAATGATGACTTTGAAGGATCAGGCACCAGATTGGGGTTTGGATCCGGGGAGAAGCTTAACATATGAGGGTGACCTTAGGGCAATTTTCTGGCCAGGAAGAATGAGGGAATGTGAGTCCTCCACCAGTCATGGCAAGGGTGAGTTCCAAGATGACTTCACAATCTTTTAGAGCTGAAAGTGATGCACCTTATGGCTGCCTGTATCCTGGGCTCTTTGCTCTCTGTATTGTCTCTGGGGAGGTTGGATCTCAAGTTTGTTGCTATACCAGTTTAAAAAGTTACCCAGTAGCAAGCTTCATGGGTGCCAGTGAAGATCCTGACGGCACTGCAAAAACTGTGTCTCATTTGTCCTGTTACCATAACCCTCTTGACCTTCTCTGATCTGTCTTTTGTCCCTGAAAGGCCTTTTGCACAGGTTCCTTCTTATCACTTTGAATCTATAAGAGACCATTTTCTGTAGCTCTAGCAGAATAGCTGAGGCTCAACACTTGCAAGGGAAAGAAGTTGATTTAACTCAGGGTTTTGCAGACTAGAAGTCCAAGTGGCCACACATGCTTGGCCTTTAGTAAGGGCTTTGTTATCTGCATCACAACCTGATGAGGAGGCAGAAAAGGAAAAGGCTGTCTGCAGAAGAGGCTAACTATCTCAGATGACTTTTATTGGTAATAGCACATTCTTTTAAATAATTTATTTGTTTAGTGTTTTGTACATGTACACAATGAAATATGATCCTATCTACCATACATATCCTCCCTTCAACTCTTCCTGCATCCCCTGAACATATAACCCTCCCAACTTCATGTATTATGTCATTCTCTCTCTCTCTCTCTCTCTCTCTCTCTCTCTCTCTCTCTCTCTCTCTCTCTCTCACACACACACACACACACACACACACACACACACACACACATACACTCACTCACTCATTCACTAAGTCCATTTATAGTTCCCCATGTGTACATTGATGTTGGACCATCCACTGTAGTCTGGACAGTCTACCAGTGGCCACACCCCAAGGAAGAATGATTTTCCCTTCCTAAGTTCCCCAGCAAGGAGTGGGGCCTCCTGAGTTCCTCCTACAGCCACATCTTAGTGGCACATCTTCAAAGTTAACTAACTCCTAGAATCCAGTGTAATGTGATTTCTTGGTCTGACCACTTTCCATGAAGATCTCCTTTTGAAGGTTTTACCACTTGTCACATTACTGAGCTTTTGGTCACACATCCAAACCAGATATTTCTCCCACAGTTAGTTCCTCATGAACATTCAAACATCTACCAAAACTCATCTCAAAGGAGTTTGGGCTCTGCCAGTCTCCCCACCACCATCTTCAGGGAGACCAGCCTTTTCCCTCTCCCCTCCTCTCATCTATATTTCTTCTCTAGTGAGCCCCCATTATCCCTCCTGTAATCTGAGTCTACTCAGGTCTGTTCCCACAGCATGAAAACCATGTTCCAAAACGCAGAGTTGATCCAGTTAGTGTCATGGGTAAATAGCCTATGATGCCCAGGATCATTGCCCTTAAAGGATCAGTACCAAACTCTCCCTCCATATGACTTCATAGGCCCCCTTCAAGCTCTCCCAGCTGAGCTCACTCCCTTCTGCTCTTTGTCCTGTATTCCTGACATATACATCTTCCTTCTGTCCCCTAGAATCACTCTGTCTCTTTCCTTCTACCCTGTCCTTTGCAGAAGCTGTTCCTGTGTTGAAAACACCCACTTTCCTCTGCCACACCTGCAAACTGTGTCTCTATAACCTGGTAGTGTACATTTAGTGTTCAACAAAGTGCTTGATATGCAGAAAGTATCCATTAACTGCATGAGTAAATGAAGCAAGAGAACTGGAGAGGCCATCCTCTTGACATTGTGCTGTTCATATATAGATGCCCATGTGCCCTGCAGAGTACAGTGGGATATCTAAAGGTGAAAAGAGAGAGCAGCCTCATGAAGTAAGAGCCTGACAAACATACCTTTAGCAAGAAACTGGACACCACACCAACAGATATAAAGTTATGTGAAAAGCATATGTCTTTGATGGAATGGAAAAAATGTCATTTTACTCCTATAGTCTTCCTCTCATGCCTATTACCTCTTTATACTCATGAAAAAAGGATCAGATGATTCCAAATATAGGGGCATTATGGGAAAGACCTGAGCAGTGTCTTTCAAGCCTCTAAGGTCTTCAAAAATAGGGAAATGAAAGTTGTTACACATGTCTAGTATCAGATTAAGGAGCAGTGGGAACTAAAGATGCTATTACTGTGGTGCCTCAAATGAAATCCTGTATCAGTCAGGGATGCAAGGTGAGGACCAAGGGCATTATTTTGAGTGTAGACTCAATTAACCACAGTATGACAATATATCTTCATTAAGCTAATAAAAGTGTTCTGAAAAAACAAGATGTTTGTTAATGCTAAGGAAGTGAGGGGTCTGAAGAGATGGCTCAATGGATAAAATGCTTACTGAGCAAAGCTGAGCATCATCGTTTAGATCCTCAGAACCCAGATAAAGCTGGGAACAGCAGTAGGTGTCCATAATCCTGCTATTCCTACAATTGGAGGGGACAGAAAATCCCCAGCAACATGTGGGCCACCATGTATGCAGTGGCAAAAAACCAAGAGCCTGTCTCAAAAATGTAAAATATAAGAACCAATACCTGAGGTTGTCCTATGATTTCCACACTATGATTTCTACACATGCTGTGCCCTGACACCTCTCTCTCTTTCTCTCTCTCCCTCCCTCCCTTCCTCTCTGTCTCTCTCTCTCACACACACATACACAAACACACACACACACACACACACACACACACACACACACACACACACACACACTTTAAAATATATATATGGTAACTAGGTATAAAGGGTGTGCAAATCTGTTCTCTGCAGGTTTCTATGTATATAAATGTATCCTTAAAAAACACTGAAGTGTGTGAGAGGAAACTAAGAGGCATGAGCAATTGTTTCTCTCCCACCCCAGTAATGAGTCTTCTTTCCCAGTGCCTGCAGCCAAGACTAAACTGTAATTCTGCCCTTCCACACCAGGGACCTCTCCTTGGAGCTTATTCTGTGGCTAGTGGCAGCACCAGCACACCCCAGCCCATTCCCTCATGTCTTGCAAGAGGATTTTATTTCCGTTACTTCCAGAGGCACTCAGCTGCCGCCAGGGGCAACTAGCTGCATGCCTCTCGCGCTATTGTTCGACACACTGGGAGAAAATGAGCCTTCTTGCCAGAGTCTGGGTCCCTGAGCAAATAAACAGAGATGAAAAATGGTGCAGGGGGGTGGCCAGGATCAGGGAAAGGAGGGGAGATAAGTGATTGAGAAGCTGTGGTTCTCTCAGCTCAGAGTCTGAGTAGGAATCCTACCCCTCCTGTACCTGCTTGCCCTCTTTTTCTTCCAAGAGCCACCCAGCTCACAGTACAGGGCCTAACACCATCATAGACACGGATGCTTCCATTCCTGGTGCTGTGGAACGAGCTCTTAAAGGTCAGCTTTCCACCTGGGCTTGGGTGGCCTGCACAAGGCTCTCTGTAGAAGCTACTTTTCTGGTTGCTGTGACCTGATAACCTGACAAGAAGCAACTGAAAGAAAAAAAAGGGTTATTTGGGCTCACAAAGGGAGGGTACAGTCATTCGTTGTAGGGAAGGCAGGCTGACAGGAGCTGGCGGCAGCTGGTCACATTGCCTCTGCAACTGGAAACAGTGATGATAGTGGGGCCCGTGTTCAGATCACTTCCTCCTTTGACACTTCATTGTAATTTTGCATATGCTGTGTAACTGTGTGGGAATGCATACATGAGTACAGAGGCCTCGGTTGGTTCTTCTAGAGCTAGCATTAGAGGAGACTGAGAACTCTCCCACCAATTGGGAGTGTCTGGAACTCAACCAGGATCCTTTGCAGCTTCACTTTCTCCTCTTGATTGAGTTTGGGACTCCATGGGACACATTGCAGACATTCACACGGTTCTTCCCGTTTCAGTTCACCTAATCTAGGACCTCTCTAATGGCATGTCCAGAGGCTGGTCTTCCAGATACTGTCCAGTTGACAGTCACTGTTAGCTGCTACTCCCCCTCCACTGCTGCTTGTCATCTCTGTCCCGTCTGGATGCTGCCTACACTTCTGAGCTCAAATCAATGAAGCCCAAAGACCTTTTCAGATCACATTAGTGATTTGATATAAATCGGAGGATTCCTCTTTGGAGATTTCTCAGATCACTTTGAAGAGTGGAAGGATGAGGCAAAGGCTCTAGGGTAGCCCAGTTTCATCCCTAGCTAGGTAGCTTAGGTGACCCCATTTATCATCTATGAACCCCAGCTTCTTCAGACACATAATAAAGAAACCTCAGGGCCCGCTTTTTAAGACTGTGAGTATAAGGGATGCTAATCTGTGCACAGGCCTTTTGACAGCGCCAAGCATCTTGTAATTTTCCTATAAATGTGAGCACTTCAAAATCAATTGTGTGTCCTTTAAAATGTTAAGCACTAACATTTCCCATTTCATCTTACTTGGATGGATGTGAGGAGGTGGAGAGCTGTTGACAGGCCTTGTCTTATCTTAGAAAAAGATTAGAAATTGGCCTGTCCTGATATGATTTCCACGGAGGGGACCTAAATTTGTTTGGATTAATAATTCACTAATCAATCTCATAGGTTGAGATCAAGTGAAGAAGTCTCATTTTCCCCCACTGTTAATAATTCAAGTAGATTGCATTTATTGAGCAATTGCTGTATGCCAGACTCTGTGCAAAGTGCACTGCCTGGCTCTCCCCAATGCCCCTGACATAGGAGGGCATCCTACAGTTTCTGTCACTTAATATCCAGGAAGTTAAGGAACTATCCTGGTTTCATATTATTGCTGTGTTTAAACACCTTGGCCAAAGGCAACATAGAGGGAGAAAGGATTTATTATAGCTCGTAATGGCCCACAATGGTCCATCACTTCAGAGAAGTCAAGGCAGGAACTCAAGCATCTAGTCACACCACATCTACAGTCAGGAGCAGAGACACAAACACCAGTGCTACCTGACCCCCCCCCCCTTTTTTTCTTTTCAGGGCCAAGCCTCTGGTATGGTGCCTCCTGCAGTGGACTGAGAAAATTAACAAACAAAACAATCCTCCACATATATCCTCACAGACCAATATGATCTAGATAATTCCTGAGACTCTCTTCCCAGGTGATTCTTGGTTGTGGCAAGTTGGCACTTAAAATTTACCAGCACATGAATATTTCAATATGACAAGGTTAGTAAAGTGGTTAGCTGGGACTCATAAAAGGGTTTGCAGATTTCAGAAGTATTCTGATGGCTCTGCAACTACTGATTTTGTTTGTTCAATGCCCTGTAGTTGGTTTGTTCAAACCATCTCTGATCTCCCTGTTTTTGTGGGGAGAGGGAAGCCCGTGTAGCCACAGAAGCTTCTCCTGGAGTCTGTTTCCTCTCCACTTCTCTCAGTGCTCTGCCAGGATCTGTAGAGGACATTACTTGGCTCTCAGGGATTGGGTGTGAAGAGCAAATGCCCAGCATGTTACTGAGAAGGGTCTTTTGGCTGTTCACAGCCATCATGACAACATGGGAGTAGAGACTGCTAGCCACTTGATGGGGCGTGTATGGCTATGTATTACAGAACCAAGAGTGTGTTTTTTAGAATGAAAAACCAAACTAGTAGAAATAAACAACAACGAAAACCCCAAGGTGCCTTTAAGTCTTTTGTTATCCACAGTCTGGTATTAACTGTTAACTCTTGCATTGCCAGTGGATACAATACACATCAGGGAAAGATTCCATCCCATCTTATTGTCTTTCATTTGTTTAAATAAAAAAAAATTGGTATCATGATTACATACATGATTACAGTCTCCCCTGGTAACACTCTCATCTCTCCTACTCCTGATAGTGACCACCTTCTTCGATCAAACTACTCGCCCTCTTATTCTCATGTGCTCCTTTCCTTCCCTTTCCTCTCCTCCCCTTGCACTTTTCTCCCTCCTCTTCCATTCCCTTTCTTTCTTTGGGCCCCATGAAGGCAGTCATACCTGCTGTGTGTTCATGACAGCAAAGGACATGTCATACCAGAAGACAGCGACCCCACCCACCCTTTCTTCAACCAGTCCCTACAATCCATTCACCCCTCTTCTTCTATATTCCCTGAGCATTGAAGAGGGTGACATAAATGTCTCATTTGGGGACAGGCATACCATTATCACCTATTCTTGGCTCTTTGACCAGTTATGGGTCCTTCTTTGACCACCTCCCACTGCTGAAGTAGTTTCTGTGACCAAGGCCTAGAGCTGCACAAGTCTATAGGAATAAACGTGTTTAGAAGGCAATTTGACTATGTGTCCATCTGGCCAAACATCAGTAGTATATTTTTCTCTTTTTGTTGGTTGTTTCTACATTTAATTCATCTCTTACTCTTCCATCTTCAACCGTTCTAGCACAAAGGGTTGAGATATGTAATAAGCCAGCCAACATTTCAGAACCTACTACATGATACCACCCTAGTTACCTAAAGGTTCATGGATACTCAGAAAATACAACTGAAACCATTTGATGATGTTTACATTAATTGTAAAGTCTCATCCAGTGCTTAGAATTAATGCTGTGCTATAAGATTATTGAATGGATGAGATGTGATCTATGTTCTTTAGAACTTCTAAGACACTATCCTTCCCTTGCTAGACAGAAGATATTCTGACGACCAGAGCAGGGGAACCACCTTGCTTGGGTCCAGGGTAATGCATGTGGTTTTGTGTGTTCTGAATCCCAAGAAACATTTAATTTAGACCACTTCCATGTCCTTCTGAATGCCTACCACATCTCTACCTGTTTTCAATTTTTAAAATGACAGATTTTTAACCTTTACCTTGGAATGAAAACATGGAAAAGCTTTCTTGGACTTGTACACAATTGTGTACTATTTCTTGACAGACTTTCTCTCCATGTAAACCCCCCTTAGAGACTTGCCTGGGAGAGATCGTGATGTGCCAAAATTCTGGCAAAAGAAATTTGGACTGTAATTGGTCAAATATTTAATGTCACCATGCTTGTATTGCTGGGACCAAAAGTTCTCATCAAATTTATTGAGATTATTTTAACATTTTGGAACAGATTGCCCATACTATATTTGGAAAAGGAGAAATCTAAGTGATAGATGGATCTGTGTACAGCCTACCCCTCGATTTTTTATTATAGTTGACATTTAGAGAACTCTGAAACTCTTACTATTCGGTTGCATAGAAAGGCAATGTAACTCAATTCTCCAGGGTGTTATTATACAGCTGTAACAGTCCAGGGAAGGGTGGACAAAATATTCCTGACAAAAGTCTGGGGAAGCACATCATGCCATGTCAGTAGTTGAAATGTTCATCGCAGCGTTTCTATTGGGAAAGGCAACTGCTCAACTCCTCCTCATCTGAAGACTTGTTTTCATACCGTGGTTTTCAGTTTTGTAACAAAACATGTTTGGTACAAGTCAGTGACATTTTACTGTCACCTGTGATTAATGCCTGTTTGCCCATGGTGGGTTTTACAAGCAGGTGCTGTGGTCTTGAGAAGACGTTCATTTGTTCTTCTCTTGTGACCACGAGCGGGCCACTGTACTGCCGTCTTTTATGTAGACAGTAATGTGAATGGTAGCCCTGTTGTTATTTCGTGTAATACGAGCAGTACTGGGCATGGGGAATTCTGTTTTTCTAAGGGCTTTGAAGCCCAGGATTTTTTGCTGTAATGGAATCCTGCCACATTTTTAGGTGGTCTGAGCTTGAAAGGTGACACAGAAATGGCCAGGCTCTGCTACTGTACTCATTCCTCAAACTTCTAAGGGCAGTGGCTTCTGCCCTTTTTTATACCACACACAGAGAATGGGCAAAAATGGCAGCCATATTAGCAGGTTAGGCTTTAGTCATTGAAGCAGGCTAATATGAGATGGGCCTCCTGTTGGAGAGGAGAACAAGAGAAAACATTCCCAGGCAGAACTGGAGTGATGGCACAGTCAGTAAAAACTTGCCTTACATGCATGAGGACCTGAGTTCAACATTTTAAAATATAGCAGGTATGGTGGTGTACACTTGTAATTCTCCCTCTGGGGTAGTGGGGATGGGGTTCCCTGGGGCTCATTGGCCTGTCATCCTAGGCTATTGGGTGACCTGAAGCCAAGAAGAGACCCATCTCAAAAAAAAAAAAATGGTGAGTAGCACCTGAGGAACAACAGCCAAGGTCATCCTCTGGCCTCCATGTACATGTTCAGACATGCACATGTGTTTGCACTGGTACACACACACACATAGACACACACAAACACACACATAGACACACACACACACACACACACACACACACACACACACACACACACTTAATTAGTAGAGTCTCAGGCAGGAAACATGGCTCATGAGTGTGCATTTGGCAAATAAGTGTGGACAAGAACCTAAGTCAATAGAACAGATGTGGACAGTGCTAGAAAAGAAACTTCACAGGATCCCAGCAGGTGACTGAGCAGAACCATGCGGGAAGCTTCACAAACCTTAGCCCATGTAACACCAGCCCCTTTCCTACGAGATCAAGAAAATTCTGATAATGGGTAGAGACATAGACATCAGTATATCTAAGGGTTCCTGGGGAGCCGTGAAAACTTATACACACAAGTATCATTATAGGAACTGAGCAGGCTGGGTGTATGTATTTAGGAATGTGTGTGTGTGTGTTCATGTGAGCATGGATGTAGCAATATTTTTTTTTTAAAAAAAAAAAAGGAGGCCATAGATTTAAAAGAGGGTAAGGTGGGGATGTTTGGGAGCTTTTGGAGGAATGAAAGGGAAAAGTGTATAATTAATCTCAAAAAATTAAAATAGAGTAACCAACACATTTGAACAAAGGCAATGAAAGTATTCCCAGGTCTGTTCTGCGCAGGCAGAACTGGAAGCCGGTGAGTCAGAGGAGTGCTGATGAGAGAGGACGAACACACGAGCGTAAGAACCCGGCCGCTCTCTCCCTGCTCTACAATTTTGCTCATTTAGTTCTTCAACAAGTGCTGAGGCCCTGCTGTGTGTTACATGTAGAACTAAGAATCAGGGGATCGATAGGGGCATGACAAGAGCAGACATAGTCTTCTACGGAGGTTATTATAATTCTTACATCACACACATAAAAAAGTTCTACAAAAGGAAATAAGCTACCAAAATGTTGCTGGATACAGTGCCGCTCTGCTATCTGTGAAGATGTATCTCCTGGTTCTGTGTGGCCCCAGGACGCCTCTTCTCCTTTTGCCTCTTGTTGAACCCCGAAACAAGAAAGCAAGAGTCTTGTCATTGCTGGGACGCTCAGCTCTGCTTCTTACGTGCTCCTAGGAAGTCCCATAAAAAGAATGTGCTTGAATAAGCAGTCAGGGCCTTCTCAGCTTAGGCAAGGTGCTAAATTGGTCCAATATGAGGCCACCTGCTCGTGTGTTATCTGTTGGCACCAGCCCACACATTCAGGTGCCGGGATGTGTAAAATGAAGTTGACCTGATGTTTGGTGACAGTGGCCTTCTGTTTCAAGGGGGAAATCATATTAGATTAGAGTGGAGGGCAGGATGTACACTTGGACTTCGAAATGGATGCTTGAATACTGATAGCTTTACTTAGAAGATTCCTGGTTGTGGTCCAGCTAGGTCAGTAGTAATGGCCAGCTTTTGTTATGGTTACTGCATAGTAGTAGCAATTAGGGAAACAGGTAACATCTGTGTGTGTGTGTGTGTGTGTGTGTGTGTGTGAGAGAGAGAGAGAGAGAGAGAGAGAGAGAGAGAGAGAGAGAGAGAGAGAGAATAGAGAGAATGAGAGTATGGGTGTGTGTGTGTGTAGGAGGGTGCACATGTCCTTATATGTATGCATGTAGAAGCTGGAGGTCAGTCATTGTTATTGTTTCTTTGGCACCACCCATCTTAGTTTTGGCCGACAAGGTCTCTTCACTGAACCCAGAGCTCATCACAGGCTGGTTCCAGGGATCCTCCTGTCTCTATGTCCTTAGCCCTGGAATTACCAGCTCAGACCACTATGTCTAACTTGTTTGGGTTGTGAGCTCAATATCCTCATGTTTTTGTGACAAGCACTTTTGAGCAACTGAGCTACCTCCCCAGGGGCTGGCTTACTTTGTAATCGGGTTTTTGCTGACTAGTCAAGCATCACATTGCTTGTACTTCACTGACCTTTACTCTGGACCAGAGGAAGCAGGTCAAGGCAGATACAGGCAAGAGACATTTGATAAGTCAATGTTGTCTTGAATTTGGAATATGTGATACATAAGGCAATGTGCTGTCTGGTCTGCCACTGGAAGCCACCTTCACATTAATGTCATATGGCCATTAGGGTGTCACAAGACACTGGCCTCAAGTAGAAGCTCTACCAAATGAATAATGTTTTAAGATCAAGCCATCTGAAGTCGCCTCTGGCTCAGTTGTCTTTAGAGCCATTTCTGGTTTCTCTTCAAAATTGGAAATGCTCAGCTTCCTGTAGTGTCTGGGGAGAGTTTCTTCATAATGCTAATGCGGTATTCAGTTCTTTAATAAACTTCAACAGGATGCACTCGGCAAAGCTCGGTGACATCCTGAGTGGTGGCTTAGTGGCACAGACAGAAGATGAGATAAAAGCGTAATTCAGCTCTTTAAAGTTAGTCTAAGCAGAAATCTAGTCCTTTCATTGAAAACTTGGCCAGGAAGTGTCCAATTGAGCAGAGGGAACAGTCAAGGAAGGTGATGGGTGATTTGAAGTTTGTTCCAGCAACTACCCGATGGCTTTATTTATTTGTTTAAATAACTGTGTCCTTGAAAATGGCTGGGTTTTTACACTTCCTGTCATTCTAGGCTGTTTTGAGCAAGAAACACTGTTACATTTTTTTTGTAAAGATTTATTTTAATTGTGAACGTGTGTGTGTGTGTGTGTGTGTGTGTGTGTGTGTGTGTGTGTGTTTGTATGTGGGTGTCTGTGTGAGTACATACCACTTTAATGCAAGTGCCCATGGAGGCCAGAAGAGGGTGTCAGATCTAGAGCAGCAGTCCAGAGAACTTGTGGGCCATTCAGCATTGGTGCTGGGAACCAAACTGGGGTCCTCTGCAAGAGCAGTGGGCTCTCTTAACCTCTGAGCCATCTCTCCAGCTCCTAAATTTGTTTTTTAAAAGGACTCAACAATCACAACATAATAGAACCATTCAGAGACTGAATTACATTTTTAAAGTTTTCAAAGATGAAATAGAAAACCTCTTTGGAGCTAAAAGGCTAAAGGGAAAAACGAATTCCACATAAAAGTCAATCGCTCTGTTCGCTGACACCCAGTGACAGAACTAATAATTGTGTCCATGTAAAATCAGACCCTCTTGTTATTTTTTAATGAAGTCTGTCTGATTCTGTGATATTTTTGGCCTAGGAAATGAAAGAGATGTTTTATTAAATGAAACTAGGTCTACATAGGTATCGTATTTGAATATAAGTATGTAATTCCATCATACAATAAAAAGAAAATATAACAAAAAAATTGGAGACATGGTTGCAATTTAATGAGCTTATTTTCCTAGGAAGTGTGGCAGTTGTCCCTATGGACGGGCAGCCCCACAATTTGTGCTTTGCATAGGAACAATCACAGGATCTATTGGAAGGAAAAGGAAGGTTTTGTCTACCCCTTCTTGGACCTTCTGCCACAGCGTCTGTCCCTGCTGGTATGAGAAGTCCAACTCTACCACCAGCCAAGAAAAATGGGGACTTTTTCCAATGGTGTGTGCCTAAGACATTGGCAGAATTTGCAAGTGTTTTCCCAGAGTGGCAGCAAGCCCTCACCTGCCTAAGGCTGGTCATCCAGCTTGCCAAGCAGAAAGGCTTTCTTGTGTTTTCCAGGTTTCTCCCATTTCCTCTTATTTTTTCCCTCTGCATCTCTTGGTCTCTTTCATTCTCTCCCTCCTTCCAAAATTAAAGACACTCTATGAAACTTCAGTGTCATGCAGAACTCTTTCTTTCCCAAGCAGTGATAATGCCAAGGACATATATTTTTGAAGGTGAGTCTATCTATGTTCTTTCAGGCTATGGAGGCACCCTTCATGTGGCTGAGTTTTTGCTTGGTGCACATATGAATGTATGTATATGTGTATTTGAATTTGTGTCTATGTGCTTGTACATACACGTGAGAGCATGGATGTGGGTTTGTGTGTGCATGTGTATGTGTATGCATATATGTGCATTGGTGTACACGTGTGTTTGGACTTATATTTCACACAGTTTCATGTAGCTAGAAGCATGCAGCCATGTAGAGAGTCTGTGGTGTCCATTGGGTTTGTTGCTCTTGAACCTGATGTATTTGGTTAGATGATTCGAAGGTGAGCATCCTTCCATCCAGTTCTTCAGCCTGAGTTACACACCTGAAGGCCACAGATATGGCAAAGCGGTAGGGAAGTGCATCCTTCTATGCTCTTTCTGCTTTGGTGACTTGAGAGAAAGAGACACAGAGTGAAGAGAAAAGAGCAGTTCAAGGAACTGCAGCCTCACTTAGGTGGACAGGGGACATCAGCTGCATGCCTCCAGCTTTTGTCCAAAATGATTGTCGGAAATGTCACTGTGGTTGAGTTCACTGTGGAGGAAGGTTAGTTCCTCGGATCATAGCTCTCATGTGCATGGCAAAAGCACCATTGTGAGCACCAAATGGGATTTACCTTATTATGGTTTTGACAAATTAGCTTTCTTCTTAAAAGTCTGGGACTGCAATCAGAATGGGAGTAATAAATCTGTCTGGCAGGGTTGTCTCTTCTTAAAATAGAAGTTGATGCAAGGATGGGTTGGTGAATGGATGGATGGATGGATGGATGGATGGATGGATGGATGGATGGATGGATGGATAGATAGATGGATGGATGAGTGAGTGAGTAAATGGATGGATGAGTGAGTGAATGGCTGGGTGGAGGAGTGGATAGGTGGATGGGTAAGCAGCTGGATGGATATATACATTCATGTTCCATGTTTACATTCTTTGCAGCAGTGTATCTTATGTTGTTCAGGTGTCTCTGTTTCCAGGTAGTAACATTATGGGGTGATATACTCTGTGGTAAGACCCAAAGAATGAGGCAGCCTTACCATCAGATTCTTTTAGAAAGCATGGTGTAGTGGAAGAAGCATAGCCATTGTGTCACCCAAAGCTGCATGTCGGTTCTGGGGCACTGCAATTTTGGAGTAAATAATTTTAGTCAAGGTGATTGATCTAAGTCTTTGGGAAAATGGAAAAAATAATTTCTAACTTGCTAAGTCTATTCAGCATTGTAATTTATCTGCCTACCCACATTTTGTCTATCTACCTATTACCTATCTTCTAGAAATTTCTAAAATAATTTACTGACATTATTTATGTGCATATGTGTTTGCCTGGGTGAATTTATGTGCACAGTATGTGTAAGGATCACTCGAAGGCCAGAAGAGGGCACTAGCATTATATGTTAGTTAGAACTGCCATAGAGGTGCTGCTTTAACCCAGGTTATCTATGAGAGCAGTGAGCTCTCTTAACGGCTCAGCCATCTCTCCACACTCCTTTCTTTTAGATATTTATATCTATCTTTCAGAATTCTTATTTTCTCCCTTTTGTTGACTAGTTTTCTATCCACCTCACATTTTTTGATAGCAAACTACAGAAATGGTTTTCCTTTTAACATTTGAGTTAGAATTATGAGTATTAAATAAAAATAACCTCTGAAGTTTTTTTTAATGCTATAACCACTAGCTTTATGGTGGAGAAATAGAAGACGAATCTCCGAATAGCCTAGTGTTTAAGGATTAAGGTAGGTTGGTGACTTAGGCAGTGTTAGGTAACACTCCTCTGTGTCACCCTTCCAGGGGATATAAGTTGTAAAGATCAATGATGCTTATGTTGGAACACTTGCAATTCATAAATACAACAGAACATTCCAGATTCTCTATAAGCGAGTATATGCAGTGTCCTTTGATTTGCAACAGAAACAGTCTTGCTTTGTATCTTGTGATATTGACATTTTCTAATCATATAAAACAGCTGTTTTGTAGATGTTCTTTAATTTGGGTCTGTGTCAAAGTGGTATTTTTGTCAGAGATCCTCAGCAGATGAATCCCAGTACAACACATCAAGAAATGTACAATGGGCCCAGCAAGATGGCTCATCAGTTAAAGGCATTTCCTGCCAAGCCTGGTGACCTGAGTTTAATTCCCAGGACCACATGTTGGAAAAAGGGGACGACTGACTCCCACAAGTTGTCCACTGACTACCATCTACACATTGATGGACATTCTCTCTCTCTCTCTCTCTCTCTCTCTCTCTCTCTCTCTCTCTCTCTCTCTCTTTCTGTCTGTCTCTGTCATGCACACAATAAATGAATGAATAAATGTAACAACCAATTTAATAAAAAAAGAAACAATTTTGTTTGTCCCATAACTAATAAGGTTAATTTGCTTACTTAGCTCTGATGGTATTTTCCAAATAGCTGCACTACAACTTCCCCAAAGCTCAATGTAATTAATAAGTAGTTTGTGGATGGAGAAAGTGATTTTAGACTTTATACATACTTTGCTAACATGAAACCCACATTCACTAATTTTTCCATTCATTTATGGTTGGTCTTACCATCATGGCTACTGAATGATGACTTTCTAACTCCACCACACTAATGTTTTCCAGTTGATGTTTATTTCTTTACTTATGTACAATCAGGTAATCATTTGTATGTTAGGTATGAAGGCATGAGTTTACGTTTTACTTAGTGGACTGTAACTACTTACTGCATTCACTTTATACTGTGTGTGTGTGTGTGTGTGTGTGTGTGTGTGTGTGTGTGTGTGTGTGCAGGCACACGTGTAAAGGTCACAGACAACCTGAAGTGTCCATCCTTGCCTTCCACTATTTTTTGAGACCGTGTCTCGTGTTTGTTCTTCGCCACTTCATAGACCGGGTATTGAGTACTTTCAGGGATTCACCTGGCTCCACTTCCCATCTTGCTACAGGAACTCGGAGCTCACACACACACACACTACTGAGTTTATCTTTCACATGAGCTCTAGGGATTTGAACTCAGGTCCTTATACCTGCATGACAAATATTTTATCCATCAAGGCATCTCCCTAGCCTAACATTCACTTGTTATCATCTTGAACCTTCCCTAAATTGAGTCACCTTTTCAAGTTGGCTACTTGTGCTTTGGACAGAACCCCATAATTCTTTGATAGCGTCTTTATTTACTGGTAACACACAAGATTCCAGTCACTGTCATGAACTTTTCTGCCTTCAGTCCTAGAGTTGGTCTTGGTTCCAAGACTCCTTATTCCTATTATTGGAGAATGATATTTAGAAGTAAAGGACTAAGTGGCCATGGTTTCCAGGACCCCTTAATGGGCAAGATAGATAAAATTAGGGAAAAATATAAATGGACCTACATACATTTCTATATAACTAAGTTTTTTTAAGCCCTAAATTCATTAACCTTCCCTAAGTACTGCGTTTCTCCCAATAGAATACATTATCTCTGTTATTTTTCCTTCCTATGTCATAACATAAATAAACAATAATTGGCTTTTGATGAGTTTAACTGTCTGTGTGACTAGGAAAAGATCTTGTGTATATTGGCAACTTAGAATGAGGGTTTGGGGGTGGAAAGATAGTCAAATCAAGCACGACTGGTTGGAGGAATCATTGGGAAAGAGCGTGGTTGGGTACAAGATGCGTGTACATGAACATACTTAGTTGAGAGACTAGTGAAGTAGGAAAACAGCCAAGTGAAGAGTAGTTAAGGATCATTGTACGGGAGGACAATTGGGTGGGAGACACTGCCAGCTTTCCATTACTGTGGCAAAATACCTGGGAAAACAAGTTATTTAGGCTGACAATTTCAGTTAATGGTCAGTTGGCTTTCAGGCTGGTAGTGAGGCAGAAATGTCATGGAGGAAGGGTAGAGAAACACTGACTCAGGAAACAGAAAGGAGTTTTAAAATCCTTCAAAGCAATGGCCCCAGTTCCCTACCTCCTCCAAGGAGGTCCTGCTTCTCAATAGCCCAGTGAACTGTGAGCTCCCCAATGAATTAACTCAGCACGCCCTTGTGAACCATTCATCTCCTAGCAGTGCCACCAGTTGGGAAACTAGTTTTCAACAAACAAGCATTTTGGGTGACACTTCATGTCTATACCATAACAAGTATCTGCATGTCTTATTTATCAGTATATGCCATGTTGGTTATATGGGTATGCTCATTGAATTCATCATTTTGCTTCCACTTAATCTTAGAGATGTTGGATGTTTATTACATGTTGATTGACTGTCTGAGTATAGCTGTTAGGATCACAATGGGATGATTCATGATTGACTTTTGTGTACCTATCACTGTGCTTAGCATAAATAGAAACTTCCTCTCCTGCTTGTCAGTAAATCAGTCAGAAAGCCACCAGAAAGTATGTTCTCCCTTACTTAATTCCAAAAGGAAACAAAAACTGTAGCTTGTTGATTTTTATATTATTGTTGGTATTTTTTTAAATGTCTCAGGGTCTCATTTAGCTCAGAGTGGCCTTGAACTTACTATGTAGCTCAAGATGACTTTGAACTCTTGAGCCTGTTGCTGCCACCTCTATCTCCTGAATGCTAGGTACATTACTGTACCTTGATTTAATTTCTCTTCAATCTGAAGTACAGACCTGACTTTTTCTGAAAATGCATTTTTCCCTGACACCATGTTAGTGTGTATAAACTTGTAAAGAATATTCAGAATGGCTGGGCATTAGTTCCGTGTTAGTTGATATTAGAATGAGTCATGTGATCAGAAACACATTTGCATTTGAGCTCCTGCCTAACATCGCAGGATTTAGAACCATTAGAAGCTCAGGAAATTGTGTTAACTATAAAAAAATATTTCTAGGATTTGGTAGAAGCTTACATTTTTTCAGTACAACCTTGTCTATAAATGACATTTTGTTCAATGACTGACCTCACAGGAGATGGTCACTTAAGACTATAATGAAATTGAAAAATTTTCTATTGTCATAGTCAAAGTCAACACATTGCTCTCACAATTGCTCTCAACAAATTGACGGCACTGCCAATCACACCACCTACTGTTGGGTACCACAAATGATGATGATGATGGGAAACTAACCCCTGCCTTGTGTGTTTAGCATTTTTGTGTGTTTTACTGCTATTTTAGATGTTCTCCTACTTATAATACCATTTACTGTAAAACTATACTCATGTTCGAGCCTGTGGCAATCATAACCATCAAGTATTCCCCATGACTCTGATTACATCAAGAGCCCACATGGTGAGATTCAGCTGTCCCTGCTTGTGTATGAGCACACTCTAGGATAGTTGTGACATTTGACAATGGTTTTTAGAGCAGTTCTCTGTTAGCCAGGTCTGTGGGTGCATGCCTCTCTCCCTAAATACTCAGGAGGCTGAGGTAGGATCACAAGTTAAAGGCCTACCTGGGTTACAAAGTGAATTCAAAGCCAGCCTAGGGAACTTAGTGGGAGACTACCCCCCTAAAAGAAGTCTCTAGGGCTAGAATGGTAGTTCATTCAGTAAATTCCCTCTTGAATGTGATGTCCTGAATACACATTTTTCTAAAAAAGCCAGACATGGTAGCACATAATTATAATCTCAACACTGGGGAGGTAGAGACAGACAGATTCCTGGAGCTTCCTGACCATCCAGTCTAGCTTTATCTGTGAAGTCCTGGCCAATGAGAGACCTTGTCTCAAAAATCCACTTGGATGGCAACTGAGAATCAGTCACAGCCGAGGTTGACTCTGGTGCACCTACAACAAATACAAATGGCCCGTGGAAGCAGCTCGGTAGTACATCTCTCCATCAGGGGTATACAAGACAATGGTTGATTTTCTTTTGCTGATGAAGAGCAAATTCTTTTCTCCATCATAGTATGAAAAGAAAGAAAAGCTGATTTTTATGGTATACTGTCTTAAACATTGTTGGACCTCCTGTGGATCCTGGTATCTGTAGAGAAACATTCAGACTTGAATCTTGAGAAGGAAGATTAGTGCTTTATAATGTGCCTGTAAACCAAGAAGGTGCAGTGTTCTGTCTAGCTTTATACATCTACTTTTCCAGCTCAATTGGGTCTTGACCAAATGTTTTCCTGCAAAGCGACCATGCAACACTCTTCCACCAACATCAGAGGTGCCCACCCAGTATCCCCACTGGCTGCTTTTGAGTGAGCAATCTTACCTAGGTGGGGTAGGAGGAAGGCAGTCTGAATAATAAAACGCCTTCCTTTGAAGTCAAATCAATTTTTATTCTTAATCTGTGAACAGGAGATGGGAACAAATAACTTCTGAGTGAAATAAAGATTTCTTAGCCTGTCAACATTTATCTTCTCAGGCTGCAGAGGTGGGATCCCTGTTAGCAGCTGTCAGTTTTAAAATAATCCATTCGCCCCGAGGAAGCGTGAAAATTGTAGAGCACAGAGGCTCAGAGCCGGTGCACTGGCGAGGTCGACTCTGCCCTATTTCTACACTCCCCACTTGAGACTTGGCTGGTCTTACTCTGAAACATCACAGGCCAGTGAAGATGTGCACACATAGAGCATCAATCGTTTCCTTAGGGGAAGAGCTGCTGTATAGTGCAAAGTCCCAAAGGCAGTATTGTGTTTTCTATGGACTTCCCGGGCAGGGACTTCTCCTCATTTTCTGATGTTTTCATGGAACATCATATGCTACTGTGGGAGTAAATTTCCCTTCTCTGGGTTAGTTTTTCTTTTCATAAACAAATCCCAGATAAACAGTCCTGGGCACAACAGCAATAACCACACAGAGCTTCCGCTGCAGCTCTCTTTTTTCCATCCTACAGAAAAACCAAAGTCAGAGAACCCATGGTATTTTTCTGACATTTGTGGGTGGATGTTATCATTTTGGCATACAGAGAAGATGCTAAATTGTATGAGAGTCCACTTTTGTCTCCTGTGAAAATATTCCACGAGCACCTACTCTGTTCTCTGATGCTCTTCTGAGATTAGGAGAATCATGTGATCTCTGGACATACCCTGGGACATCAGCTAGCCTGGCCCTTTTGGATCCTAGATGGAACCTGGAAGTTCAGCTTGCAAAAGAGTGGGCATGGGTGTATACTGGAGCTAGAAGTGGTACCCAGAGGTGTGAAGAATCTCAACATGAAGGGTTTTCATAAGGAAGGGAACCCTCGCTGTCCTGCTTTCCTCCCACAATCCTGTTAGATGGTGAGAACATAGCCCCTGAGTGGCCACAGTCTGAGAGAACATCATTCTGCTGATGCCTTCTGAAGTGTGGGAACCAGCAAGTGTGTCTATGGAGATCACAAACTTGGAGTATGCTTTCTACTGCCCTTCACTGGATGTCCCACTTCCCCTTTGTTTACTTTGGTTGTCTTCATGCATGTGCATGTGTGCGTGCATGTGTGCATGCGTGCTTGCGTGCGTGCGTGCATGCGTGCATGTGTGTGTGTGTGTGTGTGTGTGTGTGTGTGTGTGTGTGTGTGTGTGTGTGATGCACCTGCTCATGTGTATGAATATCAGTGTCTGCATACCCTAGCAAATATGTGAAGGTGACAGGTCAACTTCAAGTGTCAGTCCTTCCTCTCCACCTGAGACAGTCTTTGCTCTTGTCACTGCATGTGCCAGTAGCTGGCAGGGATTCCCTTGTCTCAATCTCTCCATCCGATCATCACGGAAGCACTGGGTTCTAGGGATGCAAGCTTAGGTCCCCAGGCTTCACTGCGAATGCCTGACCATTAGCCTTGTCCTCAGCTCAATGCCCTGTGTTTTAAATGCATGCTGTAGATTGAACTTGGGTCTTTGTGCTTGCGTGGCAGGCACTTCCCTGACTGAGTCGTCTCAGCCCCAAGTGTCTGCATGCTTGAACTCATCATTCGAGTTCCACTTGCATAAAGATGCACCTCCACTTCTCAGAAAAAACAACACCCTTTCTGTGGTGAGCTCCCCCTATGATGCTCACTCACAGAACATCCATCCCAACACAGTTTTGTATTGATATCTGCCATCCTTAAAGTGGTTTCTCTGCCTACTTATGCTTTCTTCATGGATGTCCTTGTCATCTACATTCTATCTCTTCCCTACCCTGATGCCACCATATTCTGTATCTTGAGGCTCTGAGGGCATACCCATCAACTTCCTAGGTCTGCCCTGAGAAATTAACACAAGTTGTATGGCTGGAGAAACTTTCATTTATTTCCTCAAACCAAAGCCGTGTGCCACACACAGGGCTCTTTCTACTGTGAGGAGCTTAGGGGAGGGTCCAGCCTCTGCTACTGATGGCCCTCCTGACAGCTCCTGATATTCCTTATGTCATGAATGAATCTGTCCCATCTCTGCCTCTGTCCCCAGGCGGTTTCTCTGTGTGGAAATACTTTCTTTGTGGCATTTATCAGCATCAGCTCCCCTCTGCATGGGTCTCTGTGTCTCAGGTTCTCTCTTCCAGTGTCAGAACCTTAATGATTAGCACAGTCTTCTTTCTCAAAATCATGGAGTTTCTATATCTGAAATCAAAATCATGGTGACCTCAGGGTTGGGGATGCTCCCAAAAACTGAGGGAAGAATCCTTCTACTCCTCTGCTGGCTTCTAGAGCTAAGGGTGATCTTTGACATTCCTGGACTTATGCATCCATCACCCCCGTGTCTCTTTCAATGAGCACTCTCCCCCTTCTTCACCAGTGTATCTTCAGGGTGTCTAGGTTGATTCCTGTTGCTGTGGCAAACACCAGGACAAGAAGCATCTTAGAGGACAGAAGGGCTCATTGGGCTTGGGCTGTCAGATTACAACCCATCACTGAGGGAAGTCCGGGAAGGGGCTAAAGTAGGAACTGAAGCAAAGCTCACAAAAGGATGCTGCTTATTGGCTTAATCTCTGGCTCATCCTCAGTCAGCTTTCTGATACAGCTCACACCCACTGGCTTAGGACTGGTGCCGCCCTCAGTGGGCTGAGCCCTCTTGCATCTGTCTTCAGTCAAAACAATCTCCTTTAAGCATGACCATGATCTGGATGATTCCTAAATTGAAGTTCCCTGTTCCCACGTGACTCTCGGTTGTGCCAAGTGGATAAAAACCAACCAGCACAGCTTAACTTTATTTTTCGTGTGTATGTGTGTGATGAGTTTATGTATACATGTGTTCAAATATATACAGGCACTGGTATGTATGCATATGTGCATGTATGTGAACACATATGAGGAAGCCCAACACTGATGCTGGGAATCTACCTCAGTTGATTGCTGTTCCATTTTACTCACCTAGGCAAGGTCTGCCAATCAAAGGCAGAACTAGTATGGCTAGTCCTGCTAGCCTACTTGCTCCAGGGAACCATCTGTTTTTGCCTTTGGAGACTGGAATTACCATCAAGGAGCCAGGCAATAAGGAGCCATCTCCTCAGTTTCTGTTGTTTCTACCTCTTTTGAGACTACTCATGCTTCTTAGGCTGCCCTCAAATTTACTATAGTCAGAGATGATCTTGAGTTCCTAACCATGCTCCCCTCCACATTTCTAGTTCTGGACTACAGGTATATACTACCATACTAGGTTTGTGAATATGGAACCCTGGTTTTTATGCATGCCAGGCAAGCACTCTACCTTCATAGCATAAGATGTCATTTCTTCTAAGAACAGCTGTCATTGGATGGGGCCCACCCTAAATACACTGTGACCTCATTTCAATTTGATTACATCTCTAAAGACTGATGTCCTATAGGGAACCCAGAGGACACTAACCTGATAAGGCAGGCGGGGAAGACTGGATGAATGAACAGTGAGTGAATGAATAGATAAAGGAATGAATGGCAGAGCTGTGGGCTCTCAGAGTCCTATCTGTCCTGTGTGCTTCAGCCAGGTACAAGGAGGGTCAGTGTGTTGACAGAAATGAAACTAACCACAGGGAGCCTTGTCTCCCTCCGAAGATGCCACAAGCTCACTACAGTGTTGCCGCCCTTCCCTCCGAGGAGTGTTTTTAATATGTCTATTTAAATGCAAATTTTGACTTTCTGTCTGTAATCATATAAAATGTTTGGCACTAAAATTTTAATCAGGAATGTAATTTTATATAGAGACGGTGATGGAGTGCCAGGCCACATATAATAGAATGAAGCATGCTGGTGTGAATTCTCAGTGTACACAGGCTTTGGCCTCCCTGTTTGGGGGTATGTACATGGAAGACTTTGCCCAGCACCGCATCAAGATGCCTCCTGTTCATAGACATGGCCTGTGTTTTGCTTCTCATTTTGGTACTTTGTGATTCTTTGAGAAATGAAGAGGGTGATGAGGTATTCTGAACTGAACTGAACCTGGGTCCTCTGTAAGAGCAGAGAGTGCTCTGAATTGCAGATCCATCCCCTGCCCCCTGTTTTGGTTTTGTGTGTCTGTGTCTGTCTCTGCCCTTCTCCATTAGACTGAAGATGTTCTTACCCATCACCTAGCAAAGATGCTGGCTCTTCATCAAGAAGGGTTAAAGCTTACCTCCTGTTTAGTATGGCTGTCCTAGCTCCGGGAGACTTTGATCACCTCCTGCCAGAGCTCAGTGAACAGCCGCCAGCACACCCCCTCCATCTTCCCCTTTCACCTCTGCTGGAGGCCAGGCTTCTGCACATCTAGGCCCTCCAGGGAAATGGCTACCCAGACACCACAGCACTGTTACCTCAAGCCTTCAATTCAGTTCCCTGGAGTCTTTAACCTTTGCCTAGTACCACAGCTAAGCAGCTCCTACAGGGGCCATGATGAGGAGCTCTGATTGCTTCTCCCCATCATCCGTGTCTTTGTCCATCTTACTTATTATGTTGAGAATGTCACAGTGTCACCGTGCACACATCCCTCCTCCAAGTGGGGATTTAGCCATATGGGACTGCATACATGGGCTCCTATTTCTAATTGAACTGAATACGGGCCTGGGCTCTGGTTCATCCCTTGTCCTGAATCCCTCTTTCATAATAGTCCCACAAGATACCCCCAGAGAGAGGTCACCCAGCTTCACTTGTGTGGCTTCACCTCACCCAGGGTTCAGCATCCACTGTGCTATCCTCTGGGCTGTTATCTCAGCTTATTTGTTTCTTATTTGTTTGGGGGGAGGTGGTGAGTGCAGGACCCTGAATCTGGGGCTGTAGAGGGATGCCGCAGCACTGTCCACGCATGCCCCATTTCACTCTGAGCTGTAGGAAGAAGGGCCACCCCAGCAGTAGCCTGTATACAGAGACAATCTAAAATTGCTCCCAGAGCTTTCTCAAACCTCTAGGAATCTTAATTTTTATAAGTTTTTGTTAGCACACAAGGAAATGAATTTCATTGTGTTTTCTAGAACATGGTCCTTGGAGCCAAGAAGTGGCCATCTTCTTCAGATCAGCCATGCCAGGTTGCAAGAGTCCCATCTTGGTCAGTCCTCTTGACTATTGACATCATCTCATACAAGGAGGGGTGGGGCAAGTTACTGGACCCTCACCTGAGATGCCAGACACAACTGTTAGTCCTACTCCACCAATTGCCTCGGGTGATCTCAGAGTATATAGTCTGAGGGAGGCTAATCGAAGAGGGCCTCCATCTACAGCTCTGCTTTGACATCATCATCCACACTAACTGTAGACTTTCCAGTGCAGCTGCATAGTAACCCTGCCAGTAACTCCTTACCTATGCTCTGTAAGTCAGTCCAATAAACTCACTGGTTCTCCTCGGTAGACTTGAGTGGGCTCATACTTTTTGGCTTGTCATGGGGACCATATGAAGTAGGTAGACATCACCTCTATTTCCACAGGGAATGATTTTTTGAAATACAGAACATTTTTGTACACGTATCATTTCACCTTATTCTTATGTGTCTCTCCATTGCCTTCCCATCTCTCTTCTCGACTTGGTCCTTTCTGTTGCTGTGACAAGCTTCATGACCAAAGCAGCTTAGGTGAGAAAAGGGTTTATTTGGCTTACACTTCCAGGTCACAGTCCATCAATGAAGAAAGTCAAGGCAAGAACTAAAGCAGAAACCATGGAGGAAAGCTTGTTGCTTCCTTACTCTCTGGTTTGCTCACAGACTCATCATGTCATGGGAAGACTTTCTTGTTCAGCCCAGGACTACCTGCCTAGGGTTAGTGCTGCCCACAGCGAACTGGACCCTTCTGCATAATTTACTAATCAAGACAACCCTACCACAGGCATGTTCATAGGCCAGTCTGATCTGGGTAATTCTTCAATCAAGGTTTGCTTCTCAGATGACTGTAGGCTGTGTCAAGTTGATAGGTAATGCTAACTATGACAGACTCTTTCACCTCTTACAGTTTGTAATGATTGCGTTTATAAAGCATCTCTTGGATGATTCCAGAAAGTTTGCTCTTCTGTACGTGTTTAGAATGGATTTGGCATAGGGTAAGAGAATAAATATGGAGGTGATGGATCAAGGTTCCTTCTGTAGTCTGGTCTTTTAGAGAAAAGATTTTCCATAGGGAAGCAAAGGAACAATGGAGAGGGAAATAGATGGAGATGTGAGGGAGCCTTGTGTGGGGGAAAGAGGAGAACTGGTGATTGTATGTCAGGAATGAAAAAAGTGGAGGGTGAGTCCTAGGTTTCTTTTATGGTTTTAAATGGATAACACTGACCTGCTATAAATACAAATTTGAAGAGAAGGGTTCTGGATCCTATTGGGGATGATGAATTTGGGACCTGTTGTAAATCCAACTGAAGTTGACGTCTTTTCATCAGGAAGATGATAGTGCTTGAATCCTTAAGAATGGAAGGTGCTTCCTTGGGAAAGATGCAAAATGGGAAGATAAAAGAACCATATATATTAATCACTTCTCTTGCTACTGACAAAATAAATATCTGACCAAAGCAGCTTAAGTGAGGAAATGTGGATTTTGGCTCAGGGTTCAAGAAGATGCAATCCATCATGGTGACAAGAGCATGAGGTGGGATGGCCACATATTTTCCACATTCAGGAAGCAGAGAGCAATGGATGATGGTACCTTCTACATTCACGGTGGGTCTTCCTACCTCATAAAATCTATTCCAGAGACTCTTTCACAGACATGATCATAGGTTTGTAGATTCTGTGGAATTGATAAATAGTAGTGACCACCATATCATATGGCCCAAGAAACCAGGATATACCTGTTCATTGCATTGCTTCAGCTTGATTTCTTTGTGAGTCTGTGTGCACACATATGTTTCCAGGTAAAAGTAGGCATGTGCACGTATACGTAGAGGTCAGAGGTCAACCTTGGTTGTCTCTCCTCAGGAGCAGCCTGCAGGGACCTGGAGGTCTCCAATTAGGCTAGACTCTCTGGCTAATGAGCTCCAGGGGCCGCTTGTCCCTGCCTCCCCAGGACTGGGATTGCACTTGTGCCTTGTTTTTCTGGGGATTGAACTCCACTCCTAACGTCTGCACAGCAGGCATTTTGCTGAAGGAGCCATCTTCCCAGTCCCTCTCCTTTCTCTGTTATGTGTCTCCATTTATACAATAAAGTCTATCGTCATCTTACCTAGAAGAAAGGTTAGGAAAAGTCAAGACTATGAGGGAGGACAGTGAAGGAGCCATTCAATGTCTTAAGTGTGAGCAGGCAGGGACAAAGAACAGACAACTGATGTATAGTGGATTTAAAAGGAGGAAAATGTAGAATAGGAGGATCATTCATATCAAGTGTTCATCAGAGGAGGAAACCTTAGGTTATGTCCATCACAGGTGGCTTCACAGCAAAGCATTGATGATATTGTCATTATGTGGTGGAAAGAGGACAGAGATGATGGGCTTGAGGATTCCATAGGGGAAGGAAGTAGAAGCAATCCCATGAGGCTTGATGTGAATTAAGGGACAGATCCACAGTGGGCTGGCCGATTGGGGAGGGGTTAAAAGAAGGGGGTGTCTGCATAGGTCTAGGGGTGGAAATATCCTGCAGCAGTGGATGGTACAACTGTGGTCTACCTGGCAAGTCAGCATAGCTGAGGGGAAGCAGATGTGAAAGCAGACACCTTCCTCCATAACAGAAGGACGAAGATAAGAGAAAGCTTGATCCTTGAGAAGTCTGTGGGCTGTGGCAGGGATTTGCAGCACATTCCCCTGCTTTGACATTTGCTGTCTCTCCTAAGGCAAGAAGCCTCTGAAAAATGGGAGGCCAGTCAACACTGCTTTAAATAGTCATATGGAAAATGGGAGAAGCCTCTCTCTCTCTCTCTCTCTCTCTCTCTCTCTCTCTCTCTCTCTCTCTCTCTCCCCCCCCCCCCCGTGTGTGTGTGTGTGTGTGTGTGTGTATGTTAGTGTATGTACAGGTGCATTATTGTGTGGGGATATACATACACATATACATGAGTTCATGTTGAAGCTAGAGAAAGTCTTTCAGTATTTTTCTCGGGTACCATTTTCCTTTGTTAGAGTCTGTCTTTAGCCTGGAACTTACCAAGTAAGCTATCATGATTAGCTGGCCACAAGGATCCACCCACCTTCACTTTCCTGGGGCTGGGATTACAAATGCATACCACTATGCCTGGCCTTTTCATTCAGATTCTGAGGATCAAATCAGGTTCTCATGCTTACAAAGCAAACACTGTGATGTCTGAGTCATTTGTCCAACCCAGCATTCAGACTTTCCTTGGGGGATTTCTGTGTTTCACACCCCAGAAACCAAAGGGTTAATAATCCAATTTGAGCTATATTGTCTTGCACAAAGAAGCAGTTTGGGATTGAGGTATCTCAGAAAGTATGGGCAGATCTATAGACTCCCAGAAACTGTTCACTTGCATTGAGTGGATGTGTGATTTTCTTTACTAAGTAGTGTGAAATCTTCGACATTGGTACTTAGAAGCTTGGGGCCTCCAAGAGTGGAAATGAGCCACTGATAGTCTAGAAATGAAACCTGGTAGGGCTGGTGGGCTGAAGTTACTGGGGAGAACTAATGACAGTCACTATGGACTACCCGATGGAATCTGGGTGGAAGGAAGGGAACGCTTAGACTGTTGGTTTCTCCTTTTTTCCCCTCTTCCAACTGATAGACAATGCTGGACTGAGCAACCTTGAACAAATCTCTTTGGGGCACATACACTTACTTACTAAAATGGATCCCAGAAGAGGCCAAAGGAAGAGATGCACTTGATCTTATGAGTGTTGCCAAGCCATTGGGTACAGACCTTCCTAGTCTACTACACTGATATGTGATACTTTTCCTGGGGAGACAAATACCCACTTTCCTGAGACAGGAAACCACAAAAGACCAAAGTTAAGAAAACAACGAAGTCTAGCTAGCTGAGCCAAAGCATTTTGTGCTTTGTGTGGTTTGTTGTTTTTGTTCACTAACAGGAGTATGGGTGAGAGGGTTACTTACAGGAGTAGAAATGACTCAAAGACAGCTACAATGTGGAAATCCAGTGTGAGTGATGGCTTATGAAAACTGGAAACCTGGACCTCACTGCACAACTTACAGGTAAACTGACAGAACAATGTGTGTCTCTTCCAGACAGCTCAAGTAGGACGAGCCTCTTCTAGGCTGCATGGCCTGTCTGTCTTACAGGCAGACCAGCTGGTCTGTGCCTCTTCAGAAGTCATTAGTACTTATATAAATTTGTGGAGGCAGCAGTCTAGTGCATCTGTTCAGTTTCAGGGACTTCCTGGGGTTACTAAGTTGTTTACATCATGAATATTAAGAAATATCTCGGCAGGTGGATCTCTGTGAGTTCAAGGCCAGCCTGGGCTACCAAGTGAGTTCCAGGAAAAGGCGCAAAGCTACACAGAGAAACCCTGTCTCGAAAAACCAAAAAAAAAAAAAAAAAAAAAAAAAAAAAGAAAGAAAAACAAGTAAACAAACAAGTCGGGCTGTGGTGGCGCACGCCTTTAATCCCAGCACTCGGGAGGCAGAGGCAGGCGGATCTCTATGAGTTCGAGGCCAGCCTGGGCTACCAAGTGAGTTCCAGGAAAAGTCGCAAAGCTACACAGAGAAACCCTGTCTCAAAAAACCAAAAAGAAGAAAAACAAGTAAAGAAATATCTCTCCAGAATTTCTTGAGTCTTTAAAACTGCCTGAGTCCTACTGAGCTTTACTGGAAAGTGCTACACACCACTCCACTGTCCCCAGAACCTTCCAAAGAACTCATATTTTTCTTACTACTGTCTACAGAGGATGTTAGTAACTTCTTTACTGTAGGACATATGATGAGGAAACCAAAGCTTTTGTCTTCATGTATGTTTCTCTGATGGCCAGTCATAGTGAGTATCACTTTTAATCCTGTTAGAGACTGGTAGCATACTGTGGTGACAATAGAATTCTAACAGATGGCAATTCAGAGACAGGGTACTTGCTAGGATGGTTTGCAGGGTGACAGGAAAGTGGTGGAGGAAAGGAGATGGGATACTGAAAGCTTGATTGAGAACTAAGAACAAAAGGACCCTTTATGATAGTGGCAGGTATGGTAAGGTCAACAGGTCTTGTGTTTCTGTAGATTGGGTAGGGAAAATATTGGACCTTGAACCAGGAGGGCCTGCAGAAGGTAGTATAGGGTTGGCTACCTGTCCCCAGTGTCCTGGCTCTGGATACTGTGTGTCAAATGCATTCTGGGTCATCAAGCGTGACTCTGCAGCTGTTTGCTTATGGGTCAGATTGGGCTGCAGCTGATATGCCTTTGGGATGTGGGATGCTGCTAGTCCAACCTGGCATTGAACTCTTGTGTTCTGTAGTCTTTACTGTTGCACCTGCTGCTGCTGCTGGAACTGGGCCTTTCCTTTATCCTTGCTGGTTCCAGCAGGTTCGAGTCCATCACACCACCAAGCCCTTACCAGGTTACTTCCTGCTTTAGCTGGTTGCCAGGCACAGGTTTAATATGTGTCTCTACAGCTTTGTCACCAATGCCAGAATACAAAGGCCATGGAACTTGTCCCTTGCTACCTCCTAGAGCAGGGCAGCTGTGAACTTTTTCCATAAGAGGCAAGAATCCAGGCTTGTGGGCCACAAGGTATCTCTTCTTCCTTGGCCTCATCTTTGGAGCCTGAAAACAGCTGATTGCCACAAGCAAGCAGATGAACATGGCTGTATTCCAATAAAACTTTATTTATGAGTGCTGAAATTTAAAGTTGCTATGAGTTTCATGCATCTTAGAACATCACTTTCCTTGTGGTGCTTATTTTTCCCCCAAATCACTCAAAGTTGCAAGATCTGTTCCTCTCTATTGGGTCATACAAAAGAGGACCCTGGAACAGATCCAGAGGACACAGTTTACAGCCTCCATCCAGCAGCATAGCTCAAAGCTCAGGCTGGGAAACCACAGCCAATGATCCTTTGTGGTTCTTGAAGGAAAATGGGAAGACCCAGACCTGGTGGCACAGGAGTCATCCCAACTACTCAAGAGACTATGGTAGGAAGATGGCAAGCTCAAGGATAGCCTAAGATACTTTAGGATACAGCTGAATGGCAGTGTGATTGCCCAGCATCAGTGAAGCCTGCAGTTTAATCCCCAGTTTCAAGGAAAGAGAGAAGAAGGCAGTAACAGAGGCAGGAGGAAGGGAAAAGCTAGAACAGAGGAGAGGGAGGGAGAGGAAGAAAGGAGAGGAAGGAGGGAGGAGGCACAGATTTGGAAACGCTGGTTTTGCTCACCCACAGAGCAGAAAGGAGAGGTGCTGAGGAACTGTGGAATAAACAGTGAATTCTGTTCCAGTAGATCTTTGTTCTCAAGCATGAGGTGACCTTGAGTCAGTTGCTCCAGCTCTCTGGGCTGTGACTGTACCGGTCTCATCAAGGGTATAACTTTTGCTTTCTGAAAGAAGGTGAAATACTTGTCTCTCACAAGTTTGTTCCTCATTGCTACATCCCCAACCTCCAGCCCCTGGGACTGGAGAGCAGAACAAACAGCAAAATCCATATCCTAGGAAGCTACTGAGCTGTGGCCTGCTTAGGCCAAGAGGGAGCAGAAGACATGTTCCCCAGGGTTCAAGAGGTTGCCAGAGGTCTTGGAACCTGGCCTGAAACCTGCTGTAGGATTCTTCCATGTTCTCATAACAGAAGGACATAGGGCCTTGCCTACCCAGTCCTGGTTAATGTTTCAGTGAGTCCTGGATCTGTTACTTTTAAGATTTTTCATCCGTGAACCTGGAACATTCTGAGACTCATGGACAAGTCTAGGAACCTTGTATCACAGTGAAAACAGCTTGAACTTCTCTGTGATTCAGAACACTGTGAGAGGCCAGCTCCCATTTTTTTTCCCTCATTTTTCCCCCAGGGTACTCTTGAGGAGAGAGGGATAAGAAATATTAGGTAGAAAGAGAGTGTTGAGAAGAGACAGACAAAAATACAGGATAGCTTTTGGAGGGCCTGGGTCAAAACCCACCAGCCCCTCCTGTCTCTTCTAAAGGGCTTTTTATAGTAATGCCATCGGGTGGGGGGGCAAAATACCTCACTCTAGCACAGTCAAGTGCACACTCTTCCAATCACCTGGCATGTAGTCAAGCCATCCCTTAATGCAGCCCTGCTGGGTAAAGCAAGCTCAGATCTCACTAGGAAACATTTGTGGGCCCCCACAGGAAGCTAAGCAAGGATCTCTTCAGCTCTAACCACTAAGCCTGTAATTCTGTCTGGTGTTGCTCAGAAACCACATTGTGGTCTTATTTACAAAATAAAGCATTCACTAGGAATCCTTAGACAATGCAACTGCTGAAGCCACCATCTGTAATGCCAATTGGTGTGGGAGACACAGAACTGTAACCATACTTTTTATGACTTGTGCCCTCCTGGACAGTGAGGGCTTTAGTTTTGAATCTTAGTTTTTATCTGTTTGGGGTAAGAACAACTTGGTGAAACCATAACAAAATAAGCAGTAGGTAGTATGCATGGTAACCAACTACCCAATGGGTGTGTGTGTGTGTGTGTGTGTGTGTGTGTGTGTGTGTGTGTGTATACACATGTGTACCTGTGTAAGGAGGCCAGAGTGGTCAAGATTGCATGTCTTCCTTAATTGCTCCCCCTCCACCTTATTTTTTGAGACAAAGGCTCTCGTTGAGCCTATAGCTTGATGATTCACCTAGGTTGGGTGGTGACAAGACAGCCTCCAGGGAGCTTCCTGTATTGGCCTTCCCATCCATGAAGTTATAGACACACACCGCTGTGCCCAGCTTTGTATATGGGTACTAAGGCTCTGAACATAGGTCCTCATGATTGTGAAACTAGCATTCCACCCACTGAGTTATCCCCTCCCTCATTACTATCTAAACTTTAAACCAATTATCAACCAGTTACTAACAGAGGAGGTGAGTTCTGTGTATACTTTTTAAAAGTACAATGGATTTTTCACAATGTGAGAATTTAAAAGAGTATCACATTTTAATTAGTGTGGGTGGGAGTGACACATGCCTAGGGGTGTGTGTGGAGTTCATGAACAACTTGCAGAAGTCGGTTCTCTCCTTCCACTATTTGGTTGGAATCCAGATTGGCAGGTGTGGTGGCAAGGGCTTTTCCTTCCGAAGCCAGCTTGCTGTTGCAGTTTGCTTCTTGTTGCTGTGATAAAACACTGACCAAAACCAATGTGAGGGGAGAAAGGGTTGAACTGACTTCCACTTCCACATCTCAGCCCATCACTGAGGGAAGTCAGGGCCAGAGCTCAAGGCAGGAAGCTGGAGGCAGGAACTGAGCAGAGACTGTGGAGGAGTGTTGCTTACCGGCTTGCTCTCCATGGCTTGCTCATCCTTTCTTATACAACCCAGAGTCACTAGCCCAGGGATGGTACACCCACAGTGAACTAGACCCTCTCCCATCAATTATGGATAAAGAAAATGACCCCACCAGTATGATGGAGACAATTCTTCAACTGAAATTCCTGAGTGAGTTGGTTTAACATGGACAAAAATGAACTAGTACACTTCAATGTGGGAAATTTTCAACCCCCCCCTCGTATGTTTTCACATGCTCATCATTCTCTTTCTGCCCCAAATGGTCCTCTTACCCTGACATTCATCTTCCCTGATTGGTTTTTCCTTTCTTCTGAGATGTTGCTCAATTTGTTTGTAAAGTTTTGTTTATTCACCAGTGCCTGGTTTGGAAGGTGCTGGGTCATTAATCTGACTATTCAAGGTTAACCATACTTTATGCTGAAATTGCCTTTTATGGAACAGATTTCAAGGTTTTGCCAGGGTTGAATGCTACCTCATATTTTGACATTTCAGCAATGAATCCTGTTTGAAATGTGATTTGAATCCAATCATCATCTTATTTGTGGAGGAAGATAAAAATAATACACAAATATTGCAGGAAAATTACATTGCTTCTTCCCCTCCCCCACTTATGAGTTTTCATTCAGCTGAGGTTGGCCAGGTACTAAGCAATGTCATTCCCACTTTCATCTGCTCCCCCATTTTTCTCCCTATATAGATTTCTGTCCCTGAAGGCGTAAGCATGCTTCCTTTATGTCTAACATAAGTCACACGGTGTTTCTAAGGACAGACACTGATGGAGCTCACACGATGATGTCCCCACCTCACTGCACAACGCCAGGGTCAGGGGCTTCAGAAGCCATCTTCCTCATCTAATTATGAAGCCACACACTTCTCCTTTTGAAGGAACAAATGAAGACTTTCTTCCTCCAGGCTGCTTTGTGAATGTGTGGACAAGCTTATAAGTGCCTCCTCTCAGCATGTTTAGATGTGGCATTTTGATTGAAGACCAAAGTAGCAGGCTTTGCAGTTTCCCGTGATCAAGTGCAGCCCATCACCACACAGCATCATGCGGTATTTAACAAGCCTTCATCCCCTTTCTTTTATTTATTTATTTTGACAGAGAGTTTTTCTATGTATCCCAGGCTGGCCACAGACTCCAGATCCCCCTGCCTCTGCCTCCTGAGTGATAGAATTGTAGGTACAAATCATCACACAGACTTGGATGGTATTTTCTAGCCAAAGGGCATTTTTCTCTTAAAATGCCCTGCACTAGTTCATCACAGCCCTGTCTTATAATAAATTCACACCCAAGACTGTACCATTTCTGTGTTGATTATAGTTGTGCTTGAAGATGTCTCCACTCCATCTCAGCAGCAACTCATTCCTGTGTACTGTCTGCAGAGTTTCTCCTTCTTTTAAAGTGTGGTCTCCATAAAAGGATATTTCAATCTCCCACTTACTGTACAGTAGTATAGTTGGTGATAATCTCTTTATGGTATCAGAAAGCAGACCAGATCAAGCTCCCAGAGCTGGCTGAGTCCTGGGTTTTTGCATCTGTATAGCAGAGATTAGAATTGGTGTTTCATTTAGTAGACATTATAAGCAGTCTTGATCTCTTTTTTGTTGCTAAGGGTATATGGTTATTTCCTGCAAGTTGGACCCAGATATGATCATCTTGAGTCAGAATAGCTATGTTCTTCTGCAAGAGACCCTTGAAAGACCCAGACTGTTGACATTCCCTTATGGAAGGAAGGACTCCAGAAGCTCAGGAGCCTTCTTGATATCCTCATGAGTATACTCCCTTCCCCAAGGTTAAATAGGAGGTGAAAGTTTGACTGAAGTTGAGACTCTGAGTAGCAAAGCTTCCCATAAACTGCTAGAAGACTCTTCTTTGGTACAGCTTTTCATGGGCTGTCCATGCTGTGGGTGGGGCTCATCAGTGACAGAGCTGGCTAGGGAATTCCGTAGTCCTGTAGTTGTCTTTGAGTCATTTTACTGTTGTTGGTAACCTCAATAGATTCACTGGCTCATCAGACCGAATCTGAATAGAATCCTTCCTTGACTCTGTTAGTGCTCACTCAGTCTTCCCAGATAATAGACTGGGCAGTCTATAAGGAAGGTGATTTATATTCATAATTCTATAGGCTGGAAGAGCATAGTGCCAGAGTCTGATGAGGGAAAATGTTTCTGCTGCATCAGTATGTGCAGAAAAGACATGTGTAAGAAAGAGAGAATCAGGAAGGGCTGAGTTTACAGCAAACTCACTCTGACTATAATGTACTCACTTCAGAAACAGTAGGCTTCATCTGCTCAGGGGACAGGTCTCTGAAAAGCCCTACCTCCTAACACCATTACAATAACTACTTAGTTTTGGAAGCAACATCCAGGTCATGACAGTGATGAAGACCTGGGTCTGGGTTCACATCTTGTAGTCACAGACAATGACATTCTTTGACCTTTTTTTTTTTTTTTTTTTTTTTTGCCACAGCTTCATCTTTTAAATGGGATGATCATATCATATGCTATTTCTTAACGGTGCTAGAGAACTTTGCAAGGCAGTGCTTATGAAGGGGCTTAGCACAGTGACTCATTTGTCACAATTCAGCTGCAGGAGCTGGGCACTGAGCTGAGCATATGATGAAATGTCAGACACCAGCATGTGGCTGAAGTAAGAGTCTGGAAAAGGAAATCTACGGGATCTTTGTACAGAACCACCTCCCAGAAATACTCACCGAGCAACATGTTAGTCCCCTCTCTTTCGCATGGAAAGTACTTCAGTCACTGAGCTATCTCCTCAGCCCACAATGCATCTCTGAGATTCATTCTGCACTCTTCCTCTCGTGATCAGAGGTCATATTCATAGCAGATTAATGTAAGTTAAGCCTTTTGGCTGGGCAAATTTATACCAAAACAGATAACCGCCATAGTCTTCTGTGGGTCACTCCTTAGCCACAAAGATCATTCTCTACTCTCCCTTCTCATCCACTTCTTAAGCACTGTTGGGAAGGATTCTGTGTCCTTAACCAAACAATGCTAAGTTTCTAAGCATCTCCTAGGGCCAATGACGAGGCCATTCCCAATGTGGTTCCTACACCTGTGGAGTGTGCAGGGCAGAAATGCAACCTGTAACTGAGAGTAAATCACTCTTACATTGTAGGATGTCTGTGGAACAACTGAGAAATCACAAAGAAAAGGACCAGAATCTCTTTGAGTGTCTCTTTTGTCTGTGTTCAATAATGACTCCTGGACACACACACTTGAGGTGGCTAGATGGTAAAGGAGAAATGTCCTTAAAGCTTCTTCAAGGAGCTGGTATTGAACATAAATCCCAGGAGCTACTCCCGCGAGGATGGGGGGAGGGGAGTCTAAAGAGAATGGGGCAAGAGTGGTATTTACATGACTTGGGTTGGCAGGGACTTGCTTTGTCAGTTAGGGAAGGTCCACCCTAGATTTAGAAACAAGTTGGTTAGGGGGAAAACAAAACAAAGAAGTCTTTCAAAAGAGACATGTAAAAAATAAAGCCATTGGCATCAACTTAAACTCCAGATTTTTGGCTGATAAATTTACTCACAGGCTCACAAAACCTAGCTCAAGGTTATGTGAAACAAAGAAAATCGCCAGCATAGCTCAGCTGCTCCTGGCTGCCTGATTATTGTATTTTTAACCTCACTGCACTGGAATTCTGTTCTTTACAGTTTGGATACGTTTGTCATTAGGGTATGTAGCAAGCAGCTGCCAGCTCTGCAGCCCGATGTCCATCCTTTGGCTTTTGTGTTGATACCCAGTGCTCTTGCAGTAAGAACTTCTCACCTCTTCTCATTCATGAGACTTCTACCAAGCCTGGCCACGATTGTCAATCCCAGGGACCCACAGAGTAGGAGAGAATTGATTCCAGCAAGTTTTCTTCTGATGGCCAAATGAGAGTACTGATTACACACATGTACCCAAGCACTTTACTGATGGGCTATCTTCCCAGCCCCTCATTGGTGCTTTTCAACCATGTGGGAGGCTCTTAGAATATGCTACAACCAAGATCTAGAGGGATGGTTGCTTTCCTCTTTTCTTTAGCCCATTTTGGTTGTCTCCAAAAGAAAGACAAAGAAAATATGTCCAGTGCAAATGTGACTGTTGGAGATGGTACCGTGTTATCATGTCAGCCAGCTCGACCCTGGTGCTTCTGCCCTGCCTTGTTCTGAATACGTGTGAGTCATTAGTCCTCATTGTCTGCATCTCCATAGTGCTGAGAGAGATTTTTTTTTGAAGCCTGCTATCATGAAAACTGCTACCCAGCTTTTCAAACAGTGGATTCTGCACTGATAGTCACTCCTAACTCTAAAATGAGGGTATCCTTGAACCATTGCCCTTCTGAGAACCGGGATATGTTTGTCTTGGAGTCCTCTGAATACATCAGGAGGGAGAGGAGAGTGTGAGCAGGCTTCTGAAATGTTACAGCCAAAGCATGCAGAAGGCAGGTTGCTCTCAGTGCTGGTCAGTGACTACCTTCCTGTTCACAAATTCCGTTCATGTGTGTCTCAGGGGAAATGAGCAGATGAATGTGGGTAGGAAGGCTAAGGGACTGAAGACCCTGGGATGTACCCAGGAGAAATCAGGCTGCAGGCTACTAAGGCTTGGGATAAAAATTGATGCTGCTTGGCCAGCTCAGGGACCATGGGACTGCATTTTTCCGGCTGCTTACGAGGAGTGAAGGCTCATCCAGCAGTCCATTTGGAAGGCCAAGTGAAGCACCCGGAGCTGGATTGCTGGAGGTCCAGACCCCATCTTCTCCTGACCATGAAGTGACTGAGTGAGGAGGGCTGGGGCCTGGGTCCCTGGAGATCTCCCTCTGTGCTGTTGTTTTCTAAGTGGATGCTAATCCATTAATTAGGAGGTTTGCGTGCATACATTAGCGTTTCTATTTATGCATGGATGTATTTACATATCCATAAGCCCCTGTCTTTCCTTTCAGCTCTTAGAGATGCTGTTGTAATTATTTTCTGGCTTAGGGGTGGGAAGTCAAAAGCAGCCCCCTGCCCAATTTTAAAATAATAATTAACCTTAAATTTCACTTATTTTTTTTTAAAGGCAGGGTCTTGTTTAGCCCAGGCTGGCCTCAAACTTGAACTCACTATGTAACTCAGGATGATCTTGAAATTCTGACCTCCTGCCTCCACCCTCCAGGTAACTGAAAGTTAGACATGAACCACTGCAGCTGGTTTATGTGGTTCTGGGGATGGAATTCAGGATGTCCTGGGTGTTTGGCAAGCTCTCCACCGACTCAGCTTATCCACAGCTCCTCAGCTTCTGAATCCCGGGGGAGTTAGACTTATATAGTCTGTGAATCTATGGATTCATTTTAAAATACACTGAATGGTTTAAGTGAGCCTAGGCACCGGCCTAGAGTCTGGAAGAAAGCAGTGGTGAAGAAAAGGCCTCTTTCCTCATGGGCCTTATAAATTAGAGAGGGCAGAAATATGCAAATGGGTATATAAGAATGAGTGTCAGAAGATTACAAGCTAAATTATGATTTCAATTAAATAACTTATGTTCCCAGTGTTGTGACAAGATCACCTGTATAATAATATAAGACAAGGAAGGATCTATTTTTGGCTTCCAGTCTCAGAGGGTTCAGTCTGTGGTCAAGCAACATCGTGCATGTTTCTAGGTGCACTGTGAGGCAGAGCATCATGATGGCTGGATCATGTGGTAGAGGCCACTCACATCATGATGGACAGAAAGACAAAACAGAATACAGAACAGAGCCAGGGCAATATGGAACTCTTCCTACCACCGGGGCCCTGCCTCCTACCTTTCACCCTGTTCCAGTAATGCCATCATATTGGAAAGCTACCCAGGGCCTGACTCATTTGGATGGTTTGAGCCTTCATGATCCAGTTGTCCCTGAAAATAACCTCACAGACACACCCAGGAGTGTGCTTCCCAAATATCCTAGCTGTCTTTGAGTGCAGGTAAGTTGACAGTCACCATCAACTGTCACAACTATGAATTAAAATTAGCTGGCCTGATAGATAATTGGGCAAGTCTTTATGCCTTATAGCTAAAGATGCATTGAGTTGGGATTCTCTTTAAGCAGAGCCCTGTATTTCCAGGGCAGTGACAATGTCGTATGAAAACATCAGAGGGGAAAGTCAAGCAGAAGGCCCAGTGGTATAAAGGTCCCAGGGCAGAAACAGGCTGGGAGGAGGCCAGGAGCTAAGAAGAAGCCCTTGTGGCTGTTTAATTTGTCCATTTGTTTGTTTTGTTGTTGTTGTTTTGTGGTATGTGTGTGTGCGCCTGTGTGTACATGTGTAGGATACAGAGAATGGTGTGGATTAACCGGGAGTGTGTGTGTGTGTAGGGAGAGGTGAGTGGGTAATCTCACTCAGCAGTACTACAAGGATGTGGGGCTGGGTCACCCTTTGGGACTGACTATACTGTAAACTGTAGGATCCTAGCAGTATCCTTCACTCTGGTACCTAGATGCCAGCACATCCTCACACAGTTCTGACAACAGAAATATTTTAGACATTGCCCATTGTCTCCTGCAAACACCACAAAGTATCTATGGGTTGAGAGACACACTAGAATTGGCTGCACACCTGCAAGATGTTTGGTTTCATTCTAGGGCCCCTGGAAGTTAGTGAATGTTCTAAGGAGGAGAATATAAAAATTTGATTTATATTATGTATTTATGTGTATGATAAATGTGTATGTGTGTGTGTAGTATGCATGTGTGTGTGTCACATGCATGTGTGTGCTGCATGAAAGTGTATTTTTACTATTTGCATGTGTGTATGTATATGTGTGCATGTGCAATTGGGTGAATTCAACCGTTATGTATGCATGTGGAGGTCAGAGGTCAATATTCAGTGTCTTCCTGAGTTATTCTCTTCATTGTTTGAGGAATGGTCTGTCATTGAACCCAGACCTCACCATTTGAGCTTGTCTGACCAGCCAATGCGCCTTCAGGATCCACCTGTCTCCATCTCTTCAGCTCTGCGGCACACCTGACTCTTTCTTATGTGGATCCTGGGGATCTGAACTTAGATTTTCATGCTTGCACAACAAACATTTTACCCCTGGGCTATCTCCCTCGCCCTTGGTTCCCATTTTTCAAAGCTCACCCTTTATCCTGTGGAATAACGGATCACAGGAAGGCAAAACAAAAGGATATGAGAGAGGATGTGTTACTGCCTCCAGAGAGGACAACAGCTGTGGAGACCAAGTCCAGTGGACAGAAGGATTTTGAGTGAGGCTATCAGAGTTGACCTGTGGACCAGATAGAAGGGAAGGAGAAAATGGGGTACTTCTTATATTTTACACTACCAAGTGGGATGTCCCTCACCCTGGAAGAGTTCCCACTGTGAGGAGAGAAAAGAAACATATATTACACTCATTACCATATGTTGTAATCATTGCAGCAGGCAATGATTGGCAGCTACACAAGGAGAGGAAATAACTGAGGAAACGTCAGGGAAGGCTTCTCAGGGTCTGTGAAAACTTTTCAGGACTACCTAGGGCTTTTCCACATGGATATGGAGTTTGGATCCTGGTCTGCTGAGAGGAAGATGCTCTCTGAGAAGGAAATATTCCTTCAGTATTGAGCATAGCCATTGAGGAAATTCTTGCTCGGGATGACTCTGCCCTGGGTCCTAGGTAGGAAGCCATAATGAGTGACCTGGTTGGCTTTGAAAATATTGCTTTTCAAATATTCGGAGCAATGCCGTCTCTTTCTCATTCACTTGGTGTGTGTGTGTGTGTGTGTGTGTGTGTGTGTGTGTGTGTGTATAGGGTGCTTAACAAGGATTTTCTCTTGAAGACCCTGAATCTGCATGTGCAGTCAAAAAAATATTTGCATGGTGCACGTGGTTAACTTTTTTCTGGTCCAAAGAGCATCTTAAGTACATAAAATTCTATAGTTCACTGATAGTAACAATAGCTAGATTTTTGCAGTATGAGGTATTGAACCTAGGGCCTTGAGCTTACTAAGCTGGTGCCTGAACCCTGAGCTTCAGCCTTAGCTCTCAGTGGATATTTATGTTTGGAAAAATGGTCTCACCAAGTAGCTTAGGCTTCCTTGAACTTACTTCTTCAGTCCAGGATGGCCATGAACTTGCAGTCCTCTCATGCCTCAGCTTCCCAAGTGTCTGGGATGGCAGGCCTGGCCTAGCCATGTAGTTATACAAAGACATCTAAAAGCTGTATCTCTTAGGCCACCTATCTTTACTTCTATAAAAATGACTGTAATTTTTATCTGTATAAAGGAAGGAAATATAAACCCAAGTCCAATGCTTTCTGAAAGTATGTTCTCTGAAAGAATAAAATCTATGATCCCACAGGAATTTGATAATACATCTTTGCTCCAGCACTGAATATCACCCCACTTCACCCATCCAGGACTAATAGCCAATGTGGAAATAGACTCAGGGTAGATGATGCTCCATAAATATTAAGAGGGTGCTCCATATTGGAACCTTGAGGTTGAGATGGTATGCTAAACTCCTGCCTTCCTTTGCAGAGTTTAAAAACATCTCTCAAACTGACAAGAAAATTGAATAATAAATTAATTGTTTACAGTTTAGTAAATATATGCACAATTAAAGTTCCATGTCATGGGACATATTTTTTTATGTGTCAGATGAATTACCAGACAAAGGATGAACCATTTGGCCCACCCTCTCATACAGAAGAACAATGGGCTGAAAAGTCTTCCATAATTGCTGCCTGCAAGATGATCCCTAAATCAGGCAAGCTGTTCCTAAGTTTCTGTGTTTTGTCTTTGAAGGATGGTGGGCAATGAACCTAGGACCCAACTGACCCAACTGAGCAGGGATACCCAGGCAAGCTGGATGCCCCCCAACCCCTCACTGCATTCTTCTTTCAGATTTGGTTGGCAGAGACTTTAATGGAATATGTTTTATAGCTAAATGCAGGTTCCCCTTTAGTTGTTGTCATCAATAGGATTTTTACCCCTCTCTGTAGACAAGATGTTGCAGTTTTCCATCTGCCTGGTGTGTGTGTGTGTGTGTGTGTGTGTGTGTGTGTGTGTGTGTGTGTGTGTGTGTTGGATATGCATATTCCTGCACCCATGGAAGCCTGACACTTGGGTATCATCTTAAATTGCTTTTCCACCTTGTTTTTTGAGTAACTGAGACCTGGAGTTTACTGATTGACAGACTGGTTAGCCAGTGAGCTCAGAGATGTGCCTATCTGCCCCACACCTGAAGGTTAGGATTTCAGAAGTGCATCAACACAGCAGACTTCCTACATGGCTGCTGGGGATCAAATTCTGGTCCTCATGTTTGCACAATGGGAACATTATCTCCTAAGCCATCTCCCCCCCCACCACCACCATTAAATGACTTGACACACATCCAATCCCTTGGGCTTTAAGCACCTTGATCTCAACCATGAAGATGACTGACAGATGAGAGATGTTGTCTTTCTCCCGTCTGCTACTCAGAAGTTTCTTGGTGGAGTTCATGGATGCCGGGAGTAGAGAGAAGGGTCCCTGTTCTTCAGCTCATTCTGGAAATCCCTGCTGTGTTTGCTGTTCCTGTCTGCCAGGTCTGTTTGGAAAGGGGGCTTTGCAACGTATGTGATGTGTACATATGTGATGTGCACTACTCTTAGGTTTGATGTGTCCAAACTGCAAAAGACCTGCCCAAACACCAAGGACCTCTTGACTGTCTCTCATTCTTGAGGTGTCTGAACCTTCAGGTTTCAGTGCCCCCTGCCTGAGTTTCCATCCACACTGCTCTGGCTGCTTATCAGCATGCCTGATCTAAGCTCACTGTCTTGGCAAATGTGGGCTTTGGGTCTGGGTGAGAGAATGGTGTCAGTTAGTTATCCCATGGTGTTATACCAGATAGTTCAAGTGTGACCAGTTAATTCTTCTAACCAGATCTCTGGGTAGTCATATGAACTCATCTTAGAAACCGTACCAGGGAACCAGCATCCAGGCAAATTAGGAATTACATTCTCTTTGTTGTCATTAAGTTACTGTGATGAGACACCTGTATTTCAGGGAGGAAATATTCTATTGGCTTAGAGTTTCAGAGGCTTTAGTCCTTGGTCACTTGGTCCTACTGGTGAGTATGGGGTGACATAGAATATTGTGGTGGAAAGGAGGAGAGGGCATGGTGGAGCAGAGTTATTCATTTCATGGCAGCCAAGAAAGAGTGAGGAGCAGGAATCATCAATATAAGCTTGCTCCCGGTGACTCACTTCCCCCAGCCAGGAGCCACTTCCTAATACTTCTCTCAGTAGGCATATGTCACTGGTTAAAGGACACTGAGAAAGGTTGGGCCCCTGTGATATGAGCACATCAGCTGTAAACAGCATGGCCAGCTGAGAACAAGTGTTCAACATGTGTACTTCTGAGAACAAGTGTTCAACACGTGTGCTTCTAACTGAGAACAAGTGTTCAACATGTGTGCTTCTGAGAACAAGTGTTCAACACATGTGCTTCTAACTGAGAACAAGTGTTCAACACATGTGCTTCTTCAAGACACAATTCTTACTCAATTATTATCACCCTGTGTCAGGGAAGAGGAAACAATGTGGGTGAGGTAAGTTGTGATGTTCCCATCGGAACCTCAGGAGGATAGTTATTCAGGGAGGCTGTTTGGGAGACCTATGAATTCTTGTCCCTGTTACCAACACAAGGGAAGCCTTGAACTTGGTGATCGGGATTTTGAGTTCAAGTCAGGCTCAGTAGCAGCCTTGCTGCTTGACCTTGAGTGATCTGCTTAATTTCCTAGCATTTGTTTGCTCATCTGAAAACAAAGGGGAATGCTGATCCCGGCATATTGTGGAGATTAATTAGTTTCTGAAGTGCTGAGATCAACAGATGAAAGGCTGTGAGTGGAAATTATTTTGTTTTTAAAGGAATAATCGATGTGTGTGAATAAAAGAGAACTCACTGAACTAAATTACAGGCACTTGGCTGCTGGTGGGAGTCCGGGGAAGACAGAATATTGCTTTTTACAAAGAACTCTACATTCACCCCCAAAATAGCAGTGGGAAAATTGCTTTTTCTATGATTCTGAAAGGATAAGAAATTATGCAAAGGAAAATAGCGAGAATAACAGGAGAACGTGTGCAGTTAAGATACACTTCAAAGTAACTTTCTTCAGTAAACAACTAGGTATCTTTAAAAAATTCCTTAGTCAGTTATCCATAATTAGTTCATTAACTAAATGCTTCTAAACTAGAGTGGCTCAGCCACTATCCCCCCAGAGGCCCAAAGGCCTCTGTGTCCTTGGTGAAAGATCAGGCTAGGAATAAGGAGGTATGATCTCTGAAGCTATTTATTGGGGTGTGTTACTATTTCAAATCACCCCTTTCTCACTGCATTTCTTTTCCACTTCAAATAAATATATTTGCCTTTGATATACAGATAGGGAAAATGAGAATCAGGGAAGTTAAGTGAGCAGTCAATGACCATTTGGTTAGGTGAGTCATGAAGGCAGTGTTCTGACCTCCAGATGCTGACTTTAAACAGCCTAATCATTCTGGGAAGAGTCCACCAGTGTCCAGAGAGCTTATGGAAATGAATGAATGCCTTCGGATCACAGAGGAATTGAAGGAACACAAGATTCATCCACCCCCACCTGACAAGAACATCTAGTTTTCTCACTAGCAACTGCCTTTTAAAAGCACATGTTTGAAAATACCAACAAAGTAGAATTTCAAAATTTATTCAGTCCCATAACTTGCAGTGTCTGTTCAAGTTGTATTAGCTTTTCTCTCAGTCTCTACTGCCTGCCCTTCTGTAGCCCCATGGTCATTCCATTCCAAACAATTTAAAAGGATAGTCTTAGGGGCTCTATAACCACCTATACTAGGCCCATGGCATGGTTAAGGGAATATGGAAGACAGTCATGAGGCAAGGCACCCAATGGGTATCTGTGTGTGCATATTTCTCTATGTGTGTCTCTCTGTATGCGAGTGTGTGTGGTATAGGTGCCTTTGTATAAGGGAATATGTGCACCCAGGTGCACATGGAGGACAGAGGACATTGAGAATCTGGCTCTGTCACTCTTGGCCATGTTCCCTTGAGCCATGCTGGCTCCCTGATCCTGGAGCTAGACTGGCATGCAGCAAGCTCCAGTGATCCTTCTTTCTCTGACCCACATAGTGCTGGAGTCACAGGTGCACATGCAGCCACACCCACCTTTTTAATGTGGGTGCTGGGGATTCAAACTCAGTCACTCTTCTGGAGCAAGTGCTTTTACCCAGTGAGCCATCTCCTCTGTCCCTAACAGTTTCGTTCTTCTGGTCATGTTGAAGTGGTTTGTTTTGCATTAATTTGCTTTCTCTCACTTGGTAGTTAAGGGCAACTGTGAGCAGACAGAAGCTGAAAGGGAGCAGGCTGACCCTTGGAAGAGAAGAACTGCAGCTGGTAAAATATCTCTCATATTCCTTCACCTCCCAGCTGCACCCCCATCACGAGGAAGATGAAAGCAGGCAGGATTGGAGATGCATACAGTGGATGTTCGTTCAGCTGTCCAGAGTCAGGAGGGAAATGGTAGAACAGGAAAGGAGTCCCAGATCTGCCTGTGTACCTGCCTAGAGTCTGGGTGACTCCTCAATTAATTATAAAACACCCCACAGGTCCTGGGTACACATGGTGCACCAGAGGGTAGGCTGTTTTAGGAGACTGTGTAGATTTACAAGACAGAGTTTAGCAGGAGGATGTAGGTCCTAGAGGAGTGACCTCACGTGGACTTTGCTCATTTCTCTCTCCTGTTCCTCTAGTTGTCATGAGATGAACAGATCATGTTCAGTGTCGAGACTCCCTGCCATGGTGTTCTGCCCTCCTTTACTGACAGAACTCTCTGAAACTGTGCACCAAAATAGAGTTTTCCTCCCTTGGGTTGTTTCTGCCTGGTATCTGGTATGGCTAGAGCAGTGGTGCCACAGGGAGCTTTGAGGTTAGTTGTCCTCTAATGTAGGAGAAAATGTGGTGAGTGGATATTTCAGTCTATTTTTTTCCCAATGAAGTAAAACAAGACAAATGGATTTTCTTATGTCTCTCATTCTTTCTACCTTATGCTTTAATACTTTTTCACTGGTATTCAGTCCATACCTACTAAAGACAAGTTGAAGTAATGGGGTCTTGTTTTTCTAAATAGGACCCAAATAAAAGCAAAACACTGCTTTTAGTTTGAGTTCTCAGTTTGTCTTTGGCATTTCTATCTTCTGCCTTCTTTACCCATATCCACACAGTGACCATATAAACACACACACACACACACACACACACACACACACACACACACACACACACACACACACAGGAAAGAGAGATGGGGAATGAGGGACAGGGAGAAAAGAAAAGAGAGTGAGAAATGGAATGAAAATTTGAAGTATTTGAAGCATCCAGGCCACACTATTTCCTTTTCTAAAGTGGATCTCCTGGAAAATAATACCTCATCCTAAATCTTAATTGACCAGCATTGTGGGAAGGAGAATCTTGGCTAGGCTAAGTTGAAGAGAAGTTGGCATTACTAGAAGGACCTTCAAGTAGTCATTTTCCCCATCCCAAGTGGCCCTTCTTAAGTTCAAGGTAATTATAGAGAGGGCCATAAGTCCAGGAATAAATTAACTGTGAGACATTTAGGCCCTCATCCCACCGTGATCAGGAGGTTTACCAGAAGGCTGCTTCTTTTCATGTTTTAATATAAAACTCACTATAAATTCTACAGTCTACTCTATACCACAACAGTGTCTGCCATTGCTTTAGGTACTGTTAAGGCTCTCCTAATATGTCTGTCACCCTATCAACATGAGAGAAGATGGCATAATTTTCTAAGAGTGTGTTTTGAAGATGGGCACCACATGGTTTGGAGATTTCAGTCTGAAGGGTTGACTAGTCATGGTAGGAGAGGTTGCAGTAAAAAAATGATTCCCAGATCACAGTTGCTTCATAGGACAAAGCTTTTATTGTGAGCCACCAGACGTTGTGTTCCAAGGGGTGACTGACTCAGGGACTCATGCTCAGGAGACACCACCATCTTTGAAGAGCATGGTGTAGAACACACAGCTTCCTTTGTCATCATGACTGGGAGGTGAAACAGGAAAGATCTTGGCTTACAAGTCATGTGACAGAACTCACCCTGTGACCCACCTAACAAAGCTTTAGCCCCCTGAAGCTACAAAGGGAAGAAGAAAATCAAAGGGAAGTAAATAATAATGCTATTTCACATTAGGATTCATGGAGTGAACCCTACAGAAGGGCAGAGTGAAGTGCCCAGAATGCCAGTCAGGACTTGGAAGCTGGCTTGGGAGCTATGTTACTGTTATAATTAATTATTCTAAGGAGTCATTACAATGATATATTTATTTAATAATGATTAATAAAATTCACAGAAATTATCAAGCAGAAGTCTGAGGAAGTGGCTTAGTCAGTAAAGGGCGCAGCACACCAACATGAACACCTGTGTTTGATGGCCAGGACCCAGTAAGGAAGCCCTGTGTAGTCGTGCATATTTGTAATCTCAGTGCTGGGGAGGGGCAGGTGGGCAGATCTCTGGAGTTCACTGGCCAGCCAGCCTAAATTACGTGTTGAGTTCCGGAACCTGGTGAGAGACTTTGCCTCAAAAAACAAGGTAGAATGCACCTAATGACATCTGTTTGCCCTCTAGCTTTTTCACACAGACATGTGCATATGCATCCACACACATGAACACACATGCATGTGTGCATGCATGTGCACATTTGTGTGTGTGCGCGCACGCGCACGCACACACACACACACACACACACACACACACACACACACACACACACACTGCAGGAGGCCAGGTGCTTTTATTATCAAATAAAATGGAACAAACAACTTTGTAGCAACTAAAGTCAAGCATGCATGAGAATGATGCTTTTTTTGTTAACTTGACACAAGCTAGAGTCATTTGGGAATTGAGGGAGCATCAGTTGAGAAAATGCCTCCACCAACATGACCTATGGGCCAGCCTGTTGGGTATTTTCTTGAGTAATGATTGATATGAGAGGGCTCAGTTTACTGTGGATGGTGCCAGCCCTTAGTGTGTGATTCTAAGCTGTATAAGAAACCAGTCTTAGCAAGCTAAGAGGAACAAGTCAATAAGTAGTGTTCCTCCATGGCCCCTGCTTCAGTTCCTACCCTGACTTATTGTTATGACCTTCCTTGGTAATATACTGTAACCTGGAGATTGTAAGAAAAATAACCCTTTCCTCCCCCAGGCTGCTTTTGCTCATGGTGTTTTATCACGGCAACAGAAACCCCAACTGAGACAAACCTCTAACATGGGATGCATCTATCATCCATCTCTGATGATTATGTCTGGACAATGTCCTGATGGGAAATTCAGGGATAAGCAGAAAATACATTCCTCAACTTTTCAAAAATGAGACTAAAGTCTATGCCTCTTTCATTCAGGATGGCACTGGAAAGGTTGATAATTTTGGGTGTGAGAGAATTCTTAGTTCCTTCATGTTCCTTTGAGGACATAAGACTCCCTTTACTTAGGTAGTGTGTTTTGACTGTGCAATGTCCCCAACAGGCTCACGTGTTGGACCATTCAGGTTCCAGTTGGTGGTACTCTTTAGGAAGGCTGTGGTACCTTGAGGTCGATAAATATCTGTGGTCCTTGAGGCAGTTTCTCTTCCTTGGAGTGAAATTCCAGCATCTCAACAGAAGACTGTAAGGATGTTTAGCAGCCTGTGTGCAGTATCACCTTGTGCCAAGAGAGCATAGTGTGTAAACAAACATGAAGGCTGTTAACTATAATGTGTTGTTCACTAGTAAATTTGAGAAAAACTAGTACTTTACTGCAGTAAAGACAAATCACACAATTCATTTAGGGTTCTTTGGTCATCTGCAAGTGATCTCTCTCTCTCTCTCTCTCTCTCTCTCTCTCTCTCTCTCTCTCTCTCTCTTTCTCTTTCCACTTGTGGAATTATGTTTAAGAACTGGGTTTCCCTTTCTGTGTTTTACAGTACATTATTGAAACTCAGCCCTTCTGTGGTGTCAGGATTTTGACGAGCTCATTCTGCTCCTCTCCTTAGCCAAGTTGGGCTTGAGTCTGAAGTGTTATCTAGGATTGATGGACACAGGACACCCATCACTTCTTGAGTGCAGTGTGGGGAATGGAGTTGAGAAGACCCTGTGGGGTCTCTGTAAGGTCAGGTGTAACACAGAGCTGTGAAACTTGAACAGAATAAATGCTGTCAGACAAAGGCTACAGAACCACAGCTGTATATCTGGGCTGAACAGAGTCAAGCCTCTTGGTCTTAAGAATGGGCATGACAATGCTTGCCTGGCTTGCTTAGCTGATGGACTTGCTTAAAGCTCAAACAAAGAAGTTATTTTCATAGAGATCTGGAAAATGTTGAGTGTGCCACAAAAGCTTGGCATTGTGATCAGACATCAGTGACAAAGAATGACTAAGATAAATCTGATAGTGCTGTTACTCATTTGTTCAGCAACATCAGTAGCTGTCTGTCTGTCCTCTTATCTATCATCTATCTTTCTATCATCTACTAATCATCTATTGTCTATCAATATTGTTATTATACATCTGTCATCCCTCTGTCATCTGTCATCTATCATCTGTCACATATCTTTCTATTATCTATTGACCTATCATCTATCTATATATTATCTATTTTGACATATTTTATGATCTGTTTATTGCCCACCTTTCTATCTATTGACAATCTCTTTAATCTATCTTCCATCTATCATGTGTCTATCATCTACTTATATATCTTCAAATCTATATTTTCTCTTTGCCTAAATATAAATCCTTAGATATATTGCTTTATGTTTGTACCCTTATCTTTTCTATGTTCATATCTATATGTACTATATATGCATACTTTTATCTGTATTGTTTATACTGTATCTCTCTATGTCATTATCTATATCCCTGTTCTTAGCTACATCTATGTTTTTATCCATTTCTCATATGGTGTCCATGCCTATATCTGCACACATACACACAGAAGAAGGACAACAAGGCAGAGATGATGAGATACCACTTCCACCCTAGTGAGTGGGCAGACAGCTGCCCTTGGTGTAGCAGGGCTTTGATGTTCATTTACATTCCCTGGCTGGGGAAGGAGAAGGAAAGCTTATAGTTCAGTGAGAATATACCCAACAAATTGCCATCAAGGTGGGGTCTATGATGAGGAACTACCACACCAAAGTTGGACTTATTCCAGGTGTAGTCATTGGGACATAACAGAATGAAGCCCTGACATGTCACCATGGCTCACCAGTTTTACAAGTAAATGCCATCTCTAATTTGAATGGCTGTGATCCCCCAAATTATTAAGTTGAAAATCAATCTCTAGGGCAATGGTATGACATAATGGGGCCTTTCTAAGGACAGTAGGTTGTAGGGTTGGGCTCCTGGTAATGGCCTTAATGCCCTTATCAATAAGACCGCAGGGAACTTGGCTTTGATCCCTCCTCTCTGTAGGACAACTGAAGACCTCATCTGTAGGGACCACACCCTCACTAACACTGAACAGTGCCTTGACTATGAACTTAGAGTCTCTAGAATGGTGAGCAATGATTCCATTCCTTGGGCCACACAATGTTTGCTGTTGTGTTGTAGCATCATGGACAAACCCCAAGAGAAAAGCAATTCATTTCTGAGTTGAATGAAAAAGTAAGTGAGGCCTTTCACAGATGTTTGCCTTTGGGAATAGAGAAGAATGGTAGGCATATGGTGAGCTGAGTCTAATATACCAGGTCACCCAATTCCTTGTGCCCACCTGTTAGTAGATAATGTCTGTGTATAAGTTCACTTGTGTGTGAAGGTGTACATGTGAGTACAATGTGCATGTGGAGGCCAGAGGTCAACTTGACTCATTCCTCAGGTGCCATCCAACTTGGTTTTTGAGAAAGTCTCTCTCCCATTAGACTTGCAAAGTAGTCGAGGCTAGTTAGGACTCCAGGGATCCTCCTGTCTCCAGTTCTACAATTCTGGGGTGGGAGGAATGTACACACACACACACACACACACACACACACACACACACACACACACGTGTATGTTTTGAAGATTGAACTTGGGACCTCGTGTTTTCAAAGAAAGCACTTTATGAAATAAACAGCTTCCCCTGCCTCTCTCAGTATGATTTAATGTGGTGAAATTTTCATCAAGGTATGTTCTGGCCCTTTATTCAGCAAGCAGCTGGACTCAATGGTACCTGATTGAGCCCATTCCTCTCCTCTCCTTAGGTGGGAGACCAACACCTGGACTCTTTTAAGCTTTAGTTGATGGAATTAGTGCAGCTCAAGTCATCTCGGTGGGGTCGTGGTGACTAGTCCTCCCTCTTCTGAGACCTTGTCTTGTGGGGTATCCACTGCACCTGCAAGTAAGGGCTTTAGCAGGTTTTCATGGCAAAGGACACGGTGCTGCAGAGACTGGATTCACAGGTGAAATTAAACCTGACAGGACTGTGTGTTTGCGCTTTAATTTGATCCACTCCTAAACACACCCCGTCTGCTGCCATGCTCTGCTACAACCTTTGGGCATGTTTCCTTAGCTGCTTCTATCCAATAGCTGTGCATCCCTGCACCGCTGTTTCCCTTGGGTACCACTCATCCCCAGCCCCTGAAAGCTCCCTGAAGGCGGGGAAGCCTTTTATTCCATTCATCTTACACACTTGCAGCCTAGCACGTGCCCCACACTCCATTAGTAGCGGTGGCTTGAATAAATAAACAAGTTCACAGCTGTTGCCCTCTGCGGTGCTTCAAACACTGATGTCTTCTAACAAATACAACTGTAGCAATCACTTGGACACTGTAGAACATGAAACAGGCTTCTTGTTGAAACTCGAAGATATGTTGGAGGGCTCATTCAAACCTGTTTTCTCCTCTTTTTCATGACACACCTCGATAAAGAGCTGTGATTTTTTTTTTTTTAGACTAAACTGCATAACTTAAAATATCCTGTGAAACTTTTTTTTAAAGGAAAGAATTGAAACAAAAACATTATGGTCCCCAAAATGAATGGCCTTAAGAAGGAAAGAAAATTGTCAGCTAAAACATATCTGGACACAAACCAGTGTCTCTGGTAAGCAAGGAATTGATAATGTTTTTTTTTTTTGGCGGGGGGGGGGGGGGGGGGGCGGGTTGTGCTGGGGCAGCCCAAATCCACAAGTGGTTTTTCCCTTCCCAGAGCTGCTCTGTGTGCCACTCCATTTCTGGAGATCTGAGGTAATCATTTTGTCCTTGAGAGTCTCTTGGTTGTGCTCTTGGAGGGTTTGGGTTTAAAATCTTAGGATTTGATCCTGCTCAAAAAAAAAAAAAAAAAAAAGTCTTGCTTACCCGCTGAGCATCTCAAATGAGACCCCGCCAGAGGCAGCGGCTTCACCTGTCTTTCCATCTAGCTTCGTCCTCTGCAAGGTGAGGGGGAGAATACAAGCTTGCTGTTATGAAACCACTCCACATTCCTCCAGTTTGTTTTGGGAATCATGAAATTGGCAACTCTCACTTTTCTTGAGAGCAGTTTCCAGTTTTAAGCATCCTGAAGCCGTGTGTGCTGGTGCATTCAAATGTGCTTTCACAGGAATGAAAACACTAATAACCCAAGGTGTGCTTCTCCCTGGGGGCAGCCTGGTCAAACTTGAACCTGAGGTTTTATCTATTTGAGGTCCTTGTGGAACGCACAGCCGTTAAGAGTCTATCAAGTGGGTGTTCACACAGCCTGCCACCCCTGGGGCTGCATGCTGGATTAAGGTTGTCACCCAGAGTTTGTATTCAGTTCCAGTGCATTTTGTTAGAGGGCACTGGGAAGACCAGAGGAATGGTCAAAGAATTTTAGGGAGAAACTGACCAGGAACAAACTATCACTGTTCTTTCTTTCTTTCTTCCTTCCTTCCTTTCTCTCTCTCTCTCTCTCTCTCTCTCTCTCTCTCTCTCTCTCTCTCTCTCTCTCTCTCTCTTTCTTTCCTTCTGTTTGTTTGTTGTGTGTGTGTGCTTTTTCAAGACAAGGTTTGTCTGTGTAGCTTTGCGCCTTTCCTGGAATTCACTTGGTAGCCCAGGCTGGCCTCGAACTCACAGAGATCTGCCTGGCTCTGCCTCCCCAGTGCTGGGATTAAAGGCGTGCGCCACCACCGCCCAGCCTGCTGCTGTTCTTTGTAACTCTGTCTCCAACTGACTTTTTGTGTATCACAACTAGAAATGACAAGAATGCATTCACATATTGTCTGAGTTGGCTGAGGACAAACCTCTGTTAGAGGAACCATCCCCACGGTAATCTCAGGGTGTGGTTATAGCTGCCATTAGCATCCTCATTTTGACAGAGGAGGAAATCATTGCTCACACTCACTGGTCTTGGAATACCATGTGTTCTTCTGCCTTGAAACTGAATCATGACACCAACCAGGTGGCCTGTCATTCCACTCTGCTCTCGCAGAGCCTATAAGTTAAGAGCCCCTCACAAGACTGACCCACTTCAGAAGCCAGCCATAGGTATCTAGCACACCTAAGCCACCCACACTTCTGCCTTGATGACCGTAAACATGGGATCCTCTATGACCTCACTGGCTTTCCATCCTGAATGACAGAACTCAGGAAAGTGTCTTGTGATCAGTATTGTATTATAAAGGAAACCAGCAAGGTTGGGGAGATACCTAAGCTGGGAATATATTGACATGCAAGCATAAGGATCTGAGTTTATCCCCAGAATCCACCTAAGTAACTGAGCATTCCCCTTGTATTTATAACCCCAGTGCTAAGGAGGTAGGAGAAGGAGAACCTCTGGCCAAGAAGAGACCCCACTTCTCTTTCTCAAGAGAGAAAGCCACAGATGGCTCGAAGCAGAAGCCCTCCTCCAGTTTCCATATACATATATACATATACACCAAAAAACGTTAAAGAAACCTTGGAAACATAAATTAAGAATGACAGTCAGCAGCCAGGTGAATTGTGCAGAGGGCAGTCTGTGAGGACCTGATGCTCCCCAGAGTCAGGATGCTTGTCTCCATGGCACCTTAATGGATTCTTCCTTTATTAGGCCACCCTACTAACCCTAGTGACCAGAATTTGAAGAGATTTCCCTGCTGTAGACAGGACTCATGAAATCCTTGCCTATGAAAGTGAGCTCATGCTGCACCTCTCCTCCCTTCCCAGATGTTGAGCTGCCCTGAACTTCCAACCATTGGTTCACAGGGGGGCATCTTCTGATCCTGAAGCCCTCTGTCTACCCAGTCCTCCTCAGCAGCAAGCCCTGACACCCCATGGTGGGCCTGGAGTTTTCTGCCCTGAGGTGATTTGCTTGCCACACAGCATGTGGCAGTAAGAGGATTTATATCCCCTGGAGACATCTAAACTCACAACAGAGAAGGAAAGTGATTTGTACAGAGTTCATGCAGGAGATGAATGGGGGCATGAGGATTTGAACCAAGAGAATCAGAATCTATGACTGGCTCCTCAGAATAATCAAAAAGTTCCAACAATAAATCAGAGATGTCGGAAGGAGGAGAGGGTGCAGTGGGTGATGCTGGCCCAAACTCCAGGTGCAAACTTTGCTCTGTTATGTCTTTTTTTTTTGAGACAGGTTTTCTCTTTGTACCTTTGGAGCCTGTTCTGGAACTCACTCTGTAGACTAGGCTGGCCTCGAATTCACAGAATTCCATCTGCCTCTGCCTCCCAAGAGCTGGGACTAAAGGCTTGTGCCACCACTGCTCTGTTATGTCTTAAAGTTTTATGGTCAATAATGAAAGACTCTGGCATCCCAGGAAAGCAGTTCTTTTAGGAATCCATATGCTCAGAGGTCGTCCGGAAAAAGAAGCAAGCTTCCGTGCCTGGGCTGTCAAAAGGGGCAATGACTGTACTCATGACTTCTGTCCTGTGTTTTCTGTGAACACATGACTTTGTTACCAGTTGTTCATCTACCTTTCAACATAATTTTAAACGTTATGGGAATTTCTGAATTTCTCTATTCATAGAAAACTTTGAATTTTATAAATACTACTATGCCTTATTATCCACATGCAGACCACTCTATGGCCATGGAAATCATGCATTTATTCCTGGAACTATTAATTAAATTAGAAAATAGATAAATAATGGATAATATTGCTCTTAATGAGTTTAAGACAAGAAAAATGAAAATAATCTCCCCTTCTGTTGGTTCTGAAGAGCCTTGCTGCTCTTCTGTACTCTGCAATTATTATTTAAAGGTTCTTGTTACTTTGCAAAAAATAAACAACCAATTTTTAGGAAGTGAGCTGTGAACAGTAATCTGGTTAAAAATTCTTCATAAAATGGCCCCATCAGAATGGTTAGATAGAGGGTTTAATTCCAGAGAACTAAGTTTAAAACATGAGTCAAGAGGGAGAAAGGGAGAGAGGAGAGAGAAGAAAGGGTAGAGGAGAGGAGAGGAGGGGGGGGGAGAGAGAGAGAGAGAGAGAGAGAGAGAGAGAGAGAGAGAGAGAGAGAGAGAGAGAGCTGGAAAAAGTAATATATGTGTGTATCACTAAAGCTTTGCTTTTTATTTTCTTTACAGTAATAAGATGCCATGGTGTATGTCCTCTGGCCAATATGAACTTCTTTATTTGTGTCTCTCATTTTAAAGGATGCTTTTGGGGATAGAGCTGTAGCTCAGTGGTGGAATGATTGCCCAGCATGGGCATAAGGCATTAAGTTTGAGCCCCAAAACAACATATACACAAACATCCTGTCCCACTCAGAAAGCAAAATAAGAGAAAAACACTCTTGTCTGACACAAGAACATGAAGCCGGGGAAGCCACAGGCCTTACAGAGGAACTTACACTGTTGTTTAACTAAATTGACACAGCATCACATTGTCTTCTAAATATCTGTTTATACCCATAGGCGAATGCTACTTCCAGCCTTAATCAGAGAAGCCTTTCTCTGCAGTGAGGAGTGGTAAATGCAGAGACTTGGGAATGCTCTAGGTGCTGAGAATAAGTGGCAGTTGCATGCTCATCCCCAAATAAGATAGTTAAACCATGCCCTTTGAGGTCAGGAACCATCTCTGAAGAAGGGACGGGAAGGCTGTAAGAGCCAGAAAATAGAGAAGTGGTGTGAAATGCTGTCTTCTGTAAACTCACAGAACTCGAGTGACCTTGCACCGGGTCTGCACAAAGGTTTATTCTACCAGCAATCGGTCATGGATGAGGTAGAGACTGCCATAGCCATCCCTGCAAAAATAATGGCTATTGGTAGATTCTAGGAAAGGAGAGCCATTTGGTTCAGTTTCCTACCCACTGGTGAACTCACCAGTCTCCAGGGGACAGTTCCAAACTCTTAGTCACACAGCCCAGGTAAAACTCACTGGTCCACTGAAGAACACAAAGCCATGCATGTGCAGAAGGGATTTCCAGGTCAGTGGGGATGACAGTGTGGGAGGAAGAGAAGAAATGGTGGGAAGGACAGTAATTAGAATGCACTTCATACATGTGCAAAATTATTAATGCACGGATGTAAGAAAAAGCAGCAGAACATGGAAAATTAGGTTACTATTGTATTACAAAGAATATAAGTAAACGTCCAGATGAGTGCTCATGCATTGAGGTGATTCACATTTGCTCAGTATGTGGACCCTCACATACCTTTGTTTTAATTTTTGACATTTCTCTGTTTGTTTGTTTGTTTGTTTGTTTGTGGGGGTGACACATGAGCCAAGGAACAAGTGTGGAAGTCAGAGAATGACGGAGTCAATTCTCTCCTTTCCACATGTGCCTTCTGAGGATTGAACATGACAGGTTTCCTAACCCACTGAGCCATCTCACCTCCCTCCATGCCTTTAAATCATACTACAATATTAACCTCTCTCTTTTGTACCCCAGACTTAATCACAGGTAGACATACTCACCCTTGCCTCTGAAACCCATTGGTTTTCTGATATCCTATCAAGGGAAGTGGATTTGCCCTTGGCATCCAGCCCTCCCCCACTGTAATGAAACAGATACTTCACATGCAATCTGATGTGTCCTGTCAAATTTGTTTTCAAGGAGAATGGCTGGTTTGCGGGCAACACTGTCGATTCCATGACTGCTAATGAGCATGCTGAGTGCTGACGCATAGTCCACACAAGCATCCAGTGGTGGAATTCACTGAGTAAGTGATCCCAGCATATACGGACTGGACTGCTGCTCTCTGTAGCTCCTAAATTGCAGGGAATGAGACCAGCTTTGTTTCCTTTCTGTTTGATTGGGTTACATACTCACATCACAAATGGACATTGGATGAATACTCTAGCCTCAGATGCTTCAGTTTAAAATTATTGAGGAAACACAACAAACCAAACTATTAATAATTCATCTTCACTTAGAAACTCATGCTTTATTACCCCAAAGAAAAAGATTATGAATATGTGAACAATGGGTAAGAAGAATATGGAGCGTCCTTGGTCAAATTGTTATTAGCTGAGGTAGGAACATCTACATCCCAAAGATCAATCTATGCATTGCCAGTGACTGACTTTTAATAATGAATTGTGTAAGACAAAACTCTCAGCTGGGTCTCACTGCAAATGGAGTAAAGGCTGCAGTTTTATGATGGAGGTTTTTGCTCTAAGTTCATCAAAACAATTGACAACCAAAGCAAAATTGGAAGGAAGTCAGGGAAGAAGGAAGGGAAGAGAATGAATGAGGGAAGAAAGAAAGGAAGAGGGAAGGGAAAGAGGGAGAAAAGAAAAGGAAGAAGAAAGGAAGAAGGAAAAAAGAAGGAGTGAAGAAGAGGAGAAAGAAGGAAGATGGGAGGAAGGAAGGAAGGGAGAGAGGAGGGGAAGAGGAATGTGACTGAACAAAGCTGCTAACAGATGTTGAGTGTGAGGAGCTTTGCTGGGCCAAAGCCCAGGATCTTTCAATGTCACTACTTCCTGCCCAGAACCCACAGGATGATCATTTTGGGGTCAAGAATTCATTACAGGTCAAGCAATGCTCATTTTCATCTTCGAGTCTTCCCTGTACATCTATGGTGGCCACTGATGAATATCTTTTTAGAGTCAGAACTAACAGCCAAAAAGCAAACAGGGGACATAAATAGAGGGAATGGGTTATTCCTTGGGGACAGAGGTGGGGAGCCCTTTCCTAGTTGAATGTCTGTTCCTAACAGGGGAATAGAAAGGAGAGGGGAATTCACATGTGGTGAAGCTGTGCATACCCAGACTGTTCTAGTAACCTGCTGAGAGGCGACCCATCCGAGATGGAGCACTGGGCTTTGGTAAGAAAGCACTCAGGTATTTTGAAGCAAAGAAAAGGATTCAATTTCCATTGTGCAGCATTTCTGCTCACAAAAACTCATGGAAACATGGACTAACAGCTGTAATGGCCAGTTTCCCATGACTGAAAGAATGCCTGACATAAACTATATGAAGCAAAGGTTTAAATGTGCATGGTTTTGACACTGACAGCCCATGACTCATTGGCCTGTTGTGTTGGGCCTGTGGCCAGGTGACACATGGTAGCCATTGGCATGTGACCAGGCACACCACTTAACTCATGACAAGGAAGCAAAAGAGGATGATCAGGGTTCCACAATCTCCTTCAAGGACATGCCCCTTCCTACCTCAGTGACCTAAATGTTTCCCATTATATTCTACCTACAGGACCAAATATGGCAGCTAAGGGTTTTAACACATGGGGCTTTGGGGGAACATTCATGTTCTAAACTATAACAAGGAATGTTTTAAACATGTATCTAGGTCAGGTATCACCTAAGATGGTTGTATGAGTATGAACATGTCCTGTGTATCCCTACGCTGTGTCATGGTTCTGTCTGGGATGGTACACAAGGAGCATATAACATCTGCTCTCACAAATGATGTGTGAACGTCTGTTTCTCCAGTCTGTCCCATGTGTAAGGACTGTGGTCATGAATATGGCCAATGACTTCCAGTCCTCAGTCTTAGCTATGTTCCAGTTTCATCCTGTGGCTGTGACAAACACCGTGACCACAAGCAGCTTTAGCTTTGTAGTTACAATCCATCATCTGGGGGAATCATGGCAGGAACTCATGCAGGAACCTGAAGTCAGGCCTGCTTGCTAGCCCAGGTGAAGGTATTCCCTGTCAAAGAAGTGCAGCAGGAAGTGTGGAGGGTGATGCTTGCTGGCTAGCCCCCAGCTGATTTATCCGCAGCTAGCTTTCTTTCTTTTCTTTTCTAATTTGATTTAATTTTACATATCAGCCACGGATTCCCCTGTCCTCCCTCCTCCTGCCTCCCCTGCCCTCCCCCCAGTCTACCCCCTTTCCCATCTCCTCCAGGGCAAGGACTTCCTGGGGATTCCAGCTTGCTCTATTATCTACCTCAGGTCCACCTGCCCAGGGAATGGTGCTGCCCACAGACGCCTGGGCCCTCCTACAACCATTAACGATCAAGACATCCTCCACAGACATGTCCACAGGCCAATCTGATCTGAGCAGTCCCATAGCTGAGACTCCCTTCTCAGGAGAGTCTATGCTGTGTCAAGCTGATAGTCACAGCTAACAGAGAGAAGCGCTGTTAGGAGAGAACCAGATATTAACAAGCACTTACCTAAGTAAACAAGATGATCTCAGGGAGTAACAAGTACAATGAGGAAAATCAGGTAACCTGAAAGTTCCCCAGGTGACAAGGGTCTCATTTGGTCCATTCCACTGTACTTAGATGCTTAATCCATTGTCCTAACAGCAAAGGTAGTGAGTATAGACCTGGTGTCCAGCATTGTATCCAGACTATAAATATAGCACAGCCTCCCTCTACAACCATCCAAAACAGGCATTCTCAGCAAGGTTCAAGATTGCTTTTCAGGGCATTCAGCAAAAGCAAATTTGAGTCATTTTAGTTGTTGTAACAGAAGGGGGCTAGGGTTGCTGTAGGGGTAGAGTCAGATACCTACCCTCCAATGTTCAGGGCAGCCACAGTGCATAAGATGTCCCCCCCCCATACCAAAAAATCAATCTGTCCAGGTGTCAGCATGGCTGTGTGGAGAAGCTCCGGTAAGATGAGGCATACTGTTGCTGTTGCTACTCTATAACCACACAAAAGAAGAGCCAGGTAGCTCTGTGACATGACCAACCTGTCCATCAGGGATGAGAAGAAATTAGAAAGGTTGACCATGGAGGTCAAGCCTATAAATCCAGCCATCACAGACTAATTATGAAAAACTGAATGAAAAATGTATAAGGTCTAATTTGAGAGCCGTCTTGAGGATTCTGGATTCTCTACACTTTGGGACAAACTGGAGTCATATGGGAGATGGATGCCACTTAGGGATGGATGCTGTGGAGAACCTCAGTTGCATGGGGAACTTGAAATTTGTTGTTTCCTTGGGTTTGTCACAATATCCCATTGTTAACACCTGCCAACGTTGTCATCCTAAGCTGTCGCTGCTGTTTCTGAGATGAGCCACAACAGGTGTGCCAAATATCGGGCCATTAGCAAGTGGTAATTCACAGGCATGAATATTTATCATCTTGTAAAGAGGCAACAAAAGCCGGGTGTCTGCCATTGAAAACATTGTGCAGCAATGTCCTCCAACCCGAACTGTTTGAGTTTCTCATTTAGGCAAGGGAAGAACGGCTCCTCTGTAATTTCCCATTAAGTGGATTTGTTTTCTCACCCGTCTCCCAGTCATAACACAAGCCTGAGAAACTCTTGATTTTATTGAGCCAGTGAGGTCTCCCCACAGTGTAGAGAGCTGAGTGTACTGGTTATGCAAATATCCACTCTCATACTGTCCATGAAACCCGTCTCTCTCTGCAGGGAAACCCCCATGGAGACAGACAGGACATTGTTTTGACTTTTTCGTCTTCATTTCCTTTGCTCTTTTCCTTGCTCATTATTGTTTCTTCCTGTCCTTCCTCCAGTCCTTTGTTCAGAAAAAGAAAAATCTGAACTTAAAAAAGAAAATGAGAGAAAGAGGAGAAAGCACAGAGATAGATACGAAGAAATTGTACACAGGCATCTTTTCAGAGAGTGGCTGTAAATTCCATGCACTCGTTGTGAGCTCCAAAGAGTGTGTGCTTGGTTTTATATTCTCTTTCCTTGTGATGCTGGAGAGGGAACTCAGAGCTTTGCACATGCTAAGCAGGTGCTCTGCTGCTGAGCCACACACCCATCCCTGGGTTGTAGGATTTCGAGAAAGTGTCTCTATGCAGCAGGTGGGGCTTGACCTTATTCTCTAGTCCAGACTGGCCTTGAACATTTTCTCTTCCTGCTTCAGCCTCCTGAGTGCTGGAGTGGTAGGAGTATGCCACCATGCATTGTGACAGTGTGCTTTCAAAGATCTCTCTCCCTCTCTTTCTCTATCCACACACACACATACAAATATACTCTCCATATATATGTTTGTATGTGTGTAAACATATATATGATAGGTAGACGATATAGATATTATAGATATAAGATGATGAACCATCCATTTGCCTTCATTACTGCTGTATGAGAATCCCTTAGCAATGTGACTTGTCCCTTTTTATAGCATTTCACATCTAAACATATGCTTGTTATGACCATATATACCATAAATATGTATGTATATATGTCATATAACATATCTGTGAAATTAACCAGCAACAATGGTAATAATAAGTGATTTAGAAACCAATTTGATTTCTCCTTTTTTTTTTTTTTTTTGTTTCGTTTTGTTTTTCGAGACAGAGTTTCTCTGTGTCGTTTTGGTGCCTTTCCTGGATCTCGCTCTGTAGACCAGGCTGGCCTCGAGCTCGATTTCTACTATTTTTAAGTATTGCCATGCCCAAGGAAGCCATGGTAGATTCTTAGTAAGTGTGGTTGGCACTGGTCCTGGGCTACCATCACTAACAGCATTGCCCTGTGCTCATGCTATGCTCTTCGCTTACGTCAGTATTTCTTTCTGTGTGGCTCTGCAGATCATTCTCTTTCTCACTTCAAAGTCAAGGTTGAATTTTCCCTTATGCATCTGGCCTCGGCAGGTTTTATCTTTAGACCTTATCAGATATAAATTTCAGTTAGCCAAATATAAATTTATCTGAGCGTTGTCAGTAAACCCCCCCACCCTGGCCGCCACCCCATACACATACAGAGTGATCACTGGAGACACAGGGCAGCAAAAATGAGGAAGTTTATTTTAGAACCTTGCAAAAAGTCTGGTTCTCAGCCCAGAATGGTGAGACAGAGCACAATTTTCATAACCTTGAACTCAGATCCCCCATTGGCTGAGTAATCAGGAGGGTTCAATCTTACATGCCATCTGGGTTTTATCTTTCCCTCTGCTACTTACATTTATCTATTTCTTTAAAAAGACTATATGTGGATTCATCTCCACATTTCACATCCTGTTTATTTTGAAGCTTATCAGCCACATGCCCTTGCTATATCTACAAGGCAAGCTTGGCTGTTTGTCTTACTCAGGGTTTCTATTGCAGTGAAGAGACATCATGACCAAGGCAGCTCGTATAAAGGAAAACATTTAATTGAGGTGGCAGCTTACGGTTTCAGAGGTGCAGTCCATTATCATCATGGTGGAATATGATGGCATTTGGGCAGACGTGGTGCTGGAGAAGTAGCTGAGAGTCCTACATCTTGCAGGCAACAGGAAATGGTCTGTCTCACTAGGAGTAGCTTGAGCATAGGAGAACTCACACATACACCCCCGCCCACAGAGAAATACTTCTTTCCAACAAGGTCGCACTTCCTAATAGCGACACATTCCCTTTGGGGGCCATTTTCTTTCAAACCACCACACTGTTAGTAATTCTCTACTTTAAGTTTGGTGGTGGTTAGCTCACAACCAGAATTTGGCTGGAGGGTAGCTTTGGTAGCAGTAATTGGCAGGAGTATGGTATGTTCATCTGTAGCTCAAATAGCACCTTTGAAAATGGACTATTAAATTAAAAAAAGAAGAAGAAACAAAAAAGAGCTGGGGATGTGGTTCAGAGGTAGAATGTTTGCACATGCTTGATTTTAACTCAATCCTCAGTAGTGCCCCCCCCCACAGCAACCCCCAAAGTAAAATAAATAGGAGTTCCTTATAGGATCCTAAATTAAGTGAATTATTGAGGACAAGAAGAAAGGCAGTTTGGGTGTGGAAAGAGCTGGTCTAGAACCTTCTGGGCAGCTTTCTATCCATTAACTAGTTACTTTGTATGACTTCTCTATCACTTTCCTGTTCATCAAAGTGATTATTTTTTAAACTTGTAAACTTCTTCCCTAGCTTTCAAATTTCTGAGATTTGACACAAACTTTGACTTCTTTCATAAGACCTAATTAAAATGCTCTGCTTTTGGAAGCACTCCCCCATCTCCTCACACTCCCCAGGTACTTGCTCAGAATTCGATGTCAGGGTTCTTCTTCACTGTGTTGAATGACCGGTGGACAGGCAGATCTCTCCATGGAGGTCTGGGAGCTGTTGCCAGCTGGAGACCCATTTAAGTTCCTCATTGCTTCTTCCTGCATTGTGGGTAAGGCAGAGGGAACCCCTAAGGGAGGTGGTGAAGATCAGAAAGAAGACGAGTTAAATCTAAGTGCATTGCTACCAAAATTTTTTGAAACAAATTCCAGAACAAAAGGAAAAAGAGAAGAACTCAGGCAGCCTCCACACCAAGGTCGTTTCTGAAAACACACAAGTTGATGCTTCGCCTCATGGTTTGGGAGCTGCCAGCCCACCTGTACATCTGTGATAGCTACAGGCACCTTTATATTCTCATTCTTCACGGGTGACAGACACTTCCTGGGCCGTGTTACTCTGTTCTGCACACTGTGCACACAAAAGCATTTTTGCCTCAGTGTGCCTTTCAAACTCTTATTTTCTCAGATTATGAATGCCCAGCAGTGCCCCATACAGTCATGAGCTCAAATTGCATTAATTGAAGGCAGAGGTCAGTCAGTTTTCCTGGATGTCAATCAGCTAAAAGTTTGCTTGTTTAATGCAGAAAGGATACGACCCTCCCCTGCTTTCCTGGCTGTCAGATGAACTCTAGGTTTCACAGAGCTGTTAAAAATCTCAACAGATCCCACTGAGCTGCTTTAGGTATTTGTGACAATCACTTAATTTCCTTGTTTTGCAGCTAGCAATGATCTTAATCTTCATTCCAGATTAACCACCCCCTCCTGATGTGCCCTTTTCTCTCATCTAATAAGACCAGTCCTCACTGTGCTGGAATGACCTATTCAGGGCTGGGAAGACCGCTCAGTGGGGGAAGTGCTCAATGTGAAACTGTGAGGATCTGAATCTGGAGCCCCAGCACCCATAGAAAGCCCAGCACATTGTCTTCTACATGAAACCCAGGGGATAGGAACGGGGAAGGAGGAGCCCAGGAGCTCACTGGCTCACTATTCTAATCAATCAGTGAGTTCTGGGCTCAGAGAGAGCCTGTCTCAGAAAATAATGTGAGAAACAATAGAGACCCAGTTTTGACTTCTTGCCTTTCCATTTACATACACATACACAGGTGCACATGCACACACACTCATGTGTACACTACACACCCAGATACAGAATCAGCCGAGCAGGCAAATGTATAACTAATAAAATGACACGTGGAGGTAGGTGTCCTTCCCTTGTGGATGAGTTGGGGTAGATGGAAGGCTGGGCTGGTTGAAACTCCTCCTTGTACCCACTTTGCTTTCCTGTACTCCACACTGTGCAAGAGAAGGGGGCAAAGGGAAAGCCCCAGCTTTACAGTAGATACAAGACAGAATCCTCTTTCTTTCTCTTCAGCACCCTGGTGAAAAGGGACCCTCTGTAGAACTATGGCGTAGTCATTCCTCCTCCATGCTAACAGGCATGGCTGCAAAGGTGGGAAACGACAGCTCTGGGGTGGTTAGGCTACAGGGAGTTTTTTTTTTTCCTCCTGCTTTATACTCGTTGATACTTTCAACATTTCCTGTGATGAACATGTATTCTTTTTTACAACAAGAACACATAAATGCAAGAATTAGTGTTTCCAGATCAAGCATGAACAGAGGGAAGACAGACTTCTGATGAGATGTTAAGCTGGGAAATTTTTCAACATGAAAAAGGTGGGGGAGGCACATCAGGATAAAAGAATGAGAGTGGAAATTAGCTTGTGACTTGAAGGATGGCCCTTATTACACACAATGCCACTGACAGGCTCTGGGCAGCTCATTCCTCCCTTAGTGTATGGGGGCTTGCGGGAGGGAGGGAGGGAATGCTCCCACCATGAGATACTAATTATTCCAGGGATATTCACTTGCAAAATTGACAGCCTTTGAACCAATAGCAAGGCTCACACTGGAGAAATGATTCAGAGAAGGCAGAAGGGGAGAGCTTTAGAGGGGGAGATAAGGAGGGAAAGGGTGGATAAAAGAGAAAGGGGAGGACACATAAAGAAAGAGGGAGACAGAAGAGCAAAAAAGGAGGCATGGAGGGAAGATGAGGGAGAGGCAGAGAAAGAGAAAGGAAGAGAAATGGCAGCAGAAAGAAAGGAAGTGAGCTTGAGAGAGACAAAGAAACAGAGGTGAGGGAGGGAGGGGGGGGCAGGGCTGAAACTGAAGGAACCTTGTACACCACTCTGTGAGTGCTTTACATCCACAATGAAGCTCAGCTAGCAAATAAAAGCTGGACCTCCACTCAAGGGCACTCACTGGCTTGAAGCCTGGAAGCCAGAGAGCTTCAGGCTCCATGGTCCAAGGGCTTTTGCCTTGATGGGATGATCTCTTTTCTCACTGTGAACTTGAGATTCCTTAATGACTAATTGCAGAGCATAAGTAATCGTAATTTATACTCCACTCTGGAAGTCAATCAAAGAAAAGCAAGATGCCAGCAACACGGCGGTGAAGAATAAGCGCTGTGGTAAACATGGTGGGCCAGAGGACGGCTGCTGAGTGTGGGGAGGGAGGCCAGGCACACAGGTGTGGAGGTGTGGTTTAGGCTGCACCTGCTGCTGTGGGACTTGAGGGCAGGCCGGCAGGTTGCATATCTTTTTCCTCTGGTCCTGGCCTCTGTGGGTGAAAAGAGTCTCAAGCCTTTGTTGGCTGTAGATTTGATTTTTTTTAAAAGGAAAAATCTGACACACGGTGCTGAATGTGAACAGCGTTGTGCGTTAATACCCAAATGTTTTTGCATCTGAGGACCACAAGATCTCATTCAGAGAAGCTAGACTTTTAAGATGGTTATGAATTTTGAATCAGAGTTTTGTTGTCAGGGGAATGCTTCTAAGAAGGAAGGAAATGTACTTTCTAACAAGATTTTCAGCAAACGTTGGCACATTCATTATAGCCACAGGCATGGAGGTGGCTCAAATATATTTTGCATAATGTGGAAATAATATTCAAATTTGTGTTCATTCCAAGTCACCCAGAGTCACTGTGAAAACCACCAGCACAGAAGAGAGCATGGGTACTTTTGATAACAAAATGATAACAGAATGTTGGTTGGGGGCAAATATGTTAATCTTACCAATCATCACAAAGGGCCTTCTCCATATATATTTTCAATATTTAGGATTATCTAGAGTAGGCAAGCTCTTTACCTACTGAGCTATCCCAGATAAGTGCCTCCAACTCAGAGTTTTATAGACTAAGACAAGTCAAATGTTACCTGTAGCCGACTCCTCTATAATGCAGCTGGTCTTTCCTTCTCTGTCTCTCCCTCCAATATGAAGCTTCCTCTGATATGGGAGATACCCAACCCACATTTGGTACTTACTGCTGAAGGCTGCAGAGTCTGATCACGAATCTCACTTTTCTTGTAGGAACTGTTTCTTCTTGCCTTGAGTGTCGGAGGATAAGGGGGCAGGAAAAGGCAAATGAACACAATGGCAGTGGCAGGGAGGTGGCCTGGGGGAGGCTGCTCTGTCCCGGAAGTCCAAGTTGATGTGAATGGTCAACCAAGGCAGCACCACAGGGGTAGCAAAGTCTACCTGAGGGAAATCAGCCTAGGAGGCAAAGTGAACACCAAAATGAGAACTGTGCTTGAGAGACTGAGGTGATTGCTCTCCAGTAACCCCAGCGTTCAGGAGGCAGAGGCGGGAGGGTGTTCCAGGTGAGCTTCGTCTACACACTAAGTTTGAGGTCACAAACATGATAGATACCCTGTCTCAAACAGACTTAAACAGCTATACTTAAGTATAAATGGTATAAAAACAGAAGGGCGACTATTTGCTGGAGGGAGGGGATTATTGAGGCAGAGCTGGAGAATGGTAGTGGGGCTGAATATGAACAGGACACAGCGAGGTATATAGATGAGTGTCATAATGAAACATGTTATTATTTTCTGCTAACTAAAATGTGTCTGTCTATCTATCTATCTATCTATCTATCTATCTATCTATCTATCTATCTATCTATCTATCTATCTATCCATCTATCTGGAGGCTGTAATAACTGATCTTCTCACTGTGCTCAGGACACTGAACCACAGAGAACAGGAATGAACTGACCCTTAGAAGGGGTGTGGTGGGAGGGGGAGAGACGGGGGTAGTTTTAAATATCAACCTGCCACAATGTAGCATCACCTAGGAAGAGAGTCTCAATTGAGGAGTTTTCTAGATGGTAGTGGCCTGTGGGCATGTCTGCAGGGTTTGTCTTGATGGTCTTAATTGAAGTAAGGTGGAAAAACCCACCTAGAATGTGTGTGACGTTTATGTGGGCTGTCTGCTGAATGGCATAAGACTGAAGAAAGTTATTAGCTTAAGAAGAGCAAACGTAGTATGAGCCCACTTGTTTCTTTCTGCTCTTGATGTGGTGTGATGTCATCAGCTGTCTTGAGCTCCTGTTGCTATAATTTCCCTGAAATGATGGACTGTAACCTGAAATTATAAGCCAAATAAATGGTTTCCTCCCTTATATCCTGGGAAAACAAAACAAAACAAAACAAAAAAACAGAAATGAAACTATTGGAGTATGTGTGTGTGTGTGTGTGTGTGTGTGTGTGTGTGTGTGTGTGTGTGTGTTTGGGGAGAGAGTAGAAAGTTGTATTAGGAGTTATCTACACAGATGTTCACTGTAGCATTATTTTACAATTTTAAGGAAATTAAGATCCTAAATGTTCAACAAAAGGGATTTGGGGCGGGGAAAGGAATTACGTGCTCCTCAGTTAAAATAAAATAGTCCTTAAGCAATGGCCCAGGATCTTGTCTAGTGAAGTTGGAGAGGATCTTTGAGATGCTGTTAAATGGAAACAAGGTACATAGAACCATGTTCAGTGTGCTCCAGAGTTGTCTTAGAATTGTAGCCATTTATGTTTATCTGCATTTTAGATCATGTACAAAATAGAATATGAGAAAAGAATTATGCTATCATAAAATTATTACCCAGAAACTCCAAAATCACAGGCAAACTAAGTATCATTCTTACATCTTATTAATAATGTCCTGAACATTGCACAAAGAGCACTTACGATTTTTATAATGAGGACAATCAACTATATGATTTTAACACATTATTTGGTAAAATGTGAAGATGGAATGTGGTTAGCTGAGCCAGGAATTCCTGTGGAGGGTTTTGTTTTTTTCACAAGCAAGTTAGACAAAAATACATTTCCAATGAAGAGAAAAAATATTGTCAGGAAGTAGGAGGCTCAAGGAGATTCCATTTAAATGCCTCTGATGGATCAGCACGGCTACAATTGTTAGTAATTTTTTTTTACTACTTCTGTGAGAATTTTGTGCAATATATTTTGATCATATTCACTCCCTTTCCTAACTCCTCCCAGGTCTACCGATCTCCCTTCCCACTTCTTTCTCTTTCTTAATATAAGTTCAATTTGTGCTGCCCATGTATTTGTGATTTGTAGCCTTCTGCTGGAATGTGGTCAACTTGTCAGTGGCTACTCTCTACAAATGACTCTCTTTCTCTCAGTAGCTGTCAATTGCCAATAGTTCCTCAGCTAGAGGTGGGACTTCCCACCTCCCTCTCCTGTCCTCTCCCTCCTGGGATATTTGTATAATTTGAGCTTGCATATGACTTACTCATGCTGTGACAGCTGCTGTGATTTGCTATGCCTATCAGCCCAGCTGTGTCTGGAAGACACTGTTCCTTGAAGTCATCTACCCCCTCCAGTTCCTACACTTATTTCTTCTTCTTTTCTACAAAGATCCCTGAGCCTTGGGAGAAGGGAGGTGATACAGACATTCCATTTAAGGCTAGGCATTGCAAAATCTCTTATTATTTGCACCATGACCAGTTGTGTGTCTCTGTGCTAATCACAATCTACTGTAAATAAAAGCTTCTCTGATAAAGATTGAGAGAGACATACTAATTTATAGATATAACAATAAGTCATTAAGAGTTATTTTACTTATAAGTCCATTTAGCAGAATAATAATAGATTATCACCCTAGGACCTATGTGCCTAGGTAAATATTCTTGGCTTGATACTGGTGCCAGATATGAGGTTCATCATGTGGAGTGGGATTTAAATCCAATCAGAAAGTTGTTGGATTCTCCTATAATATTTATGCCACTATACCGATACATATGTCTTTCTAGGCTTATCATTATGGTAGCCCACAGAGTTCACAGCTTAATGATTACTTTTCTATTCTGGTAGTGAGCATAGTACTTTCTCACACAATGAAAACTAGCCAGTAAGGAATGAAGTTTCTAGGTTAATTATAGCTTGATTTTTCCATGCTTTATGACTCAGTTATATGGCATCTTTAGCAATAGGATCTTATAGTTAAGTTCTGGAGAGTAACATAGCATTGTCAATAATTTGTGATGTTTGGGGCCTAGAGATCTTACTGTCCAACAACTCCAAAAGGGGTAACATGTTCCTGGCACTGGACCTTTTATTTTTTTGCTTGGTATGTCCAGTAGGAGTTATTTATGTTTATTTGTGTGTCCATACTGAATTTCTATGAATTCTATATGTATTCAAGTGCCAGGGATGCCACTAAAAGTTGTTGATCCCTGCAACTGGAGTTGCTGATTGTGATCTGCCTGGTGGTATTGGGAATTGAACACAGGTCCTCCACAGGATCAATGTGTACTTTAAACCACTAATCCATCTCTCTAGCCTTGTTAAATATAGTTCTAAGTTTATCTTTTGCATCCTGACCCTATCCCTCACAGGCAGCAGTGTTGAAGGAATGTGCCCTGCAGCTATCTCAGAATGTCTGACTCAGAGTTCTAAAGAAAAGTGAAAATTTCATTTGAACGTAGTTTCTTTTCCTCCTCCTCCTCTTCCTCCTCCTCCTCCTCCTCCTCCTCCTCCTCCTCCTCCATTTCCTTCTTCTTGGTGTTGAACAACTTCTTCTTCTTCTTCTTCTTCTTCTTCTTCTTCTTCTTCTTCTTCTTCTTCTTCTTCTTCTTCTTCTTCTTCTTCTTCCTCCTCCTCCTCCTCCTCCTCCTCCTCCTCCTCCTCCTCCTCTTCTCCTTCTCCTTCTCCTCCTCCTCCTCTTCCTCCTCCTTCTCATTATTATTATTATCATTATTAAGGAAATGCTAATTATTTAGAACTACTTTTAAAAATTCTTTGCCTCCATTGGGTGGATTAATTTGGTTTAAGCTATAAAATGTGTGTGTGTGTGTGTGTGTGTGTGTGTGTGTGTGTGTCTGTCTGTCTGTCTGTCTGTCTGTCTTTTAATAGACTTTTTGAATTTGTATCCATTTCAGAAAGGTTTCAAATTACATTTCTTCATGGATAAAGGGGTTAATCACCAGGCTTTTCACTTTTTGCTGAGGTAAAAATCAGAGAACATAAATCATCATCATCTTCGTCCTGTGAAGTGTTCAGTTCCACTGTCCTCAGTACTTTCACAGTTTGAAAGGAAGCCTAGCACCCCTTGATCATCACTCCTTCACAGCTCTCTCTCTCTCTCTCTCTCTCTCTCTCTCTCTCTCTCTCTCTCTCTCTCTCTCTCTCTCTCTCTGTCAAAATCATACAGAAAAACATTCAGGCACAAAACAGAAATGGATAGATGAACAGAAAGGGGGTGAGGAAAGAAATCACAGGGGAAAAGAAGTGTGGGAGCAGAAAGTGATACCTGAAGGGATGAGGGGAACCCAGAGAAAACAGGTGGATTTAGAATTAGAGAAGCTCTCCACTCCACTCTACACCTCCAGTGAGATGCAAGGGGAACAGGGAGGCCCCTGCAAGACTCCAGAGACAAAGAATCCATTTGCAACAGCTATTCTGAAGTTGCAGGCTATCTTAAGGAGTTAAAGAAGGACAGATAGGTTGGGTCTACACAGTGATCCCTTAGAAGCTTCCTGCCCTGTTCTTCCTGGGTTAGCCATGCTCCAGATATTCCAGGGTGTGAGCTCCTATCATCATCCCAGATGTCCTTCTATGGACTTCCTGGTACCAGATCCCCCCTAGTGCTTCACTTTTCTAGTTTTCTTCTTCTTGAGGAATTGAGTTTCTGTTACTCCAGTGCAGACAATTGGTAGATCATATAGTGTCTATATATTACAGATTCTCTCTGCCAATACTGCAGCCTGGCACAGAGTCAACTCACTCTGGAATGACATGGAAATCAGATAACAATAGGAGAGAGACTTATTATAAATCTTTTAAATCTACTATTTCCACATTACATGCCAGGAAGGAAGCATCTGGCTGCCTTGATGAATGTGCCTTCTCTTGTGGAGGCCCTCTTGGCAAGCATCCTTGGGATCTTAAGTATTTATCAATGAGTATTTCTTCATTATCATCTGCATCTTATGTTTACATTATTTCTCTTGTCACAGAGAACTGTAGACGGCAGTCTATAGGAAAAGCTTGATGCTAATTGAGTAGGGGAGAACCGTGGCTGGAGGATTATTTTGAGTTCAAGGCCAGGTCTAGCTCCATAATTAGTTCTAAGTTAGTCTGGGCTACATTGTGAGACTGTCTCAACATGAAAACTGAACTAAGCATGATGTAATAATTAGCTTTGTCACCATGACACAACCTAGAATCACCTGGAAAGAGACTCTCAGTGAAAGATTGTTTAGTAAGTGATCTATGGGCATGTCTGGGGGGTGATTGTCTTCATTAAGTTGAAGATCCATCCCCACTGTGGGCAGCATCATTCCCTAGGCACTTATTCCTGAATTGTATAAGAGTAGATAAATGTAGCTGAGCACATGGACACAAACACGAAGCATGCACACCACACCACATCCATTTCTCTCTGCTTTTGCCCACATGTGATAAGGCTACCTCCTTGGGCTCAGTGCATAGAGGCACTTGCCTCCGAGGCTATTGTTCAATGCCTAAGAACCACATAGTGGAAAGAAAAACATGACTCTCCCAATTTGTCTTCTGACTCCCACATGCACACTGCACACCATGGCACAGACATGAACATGTGCACACACACTGAATTTTTAAAAATGCAATAAAAATAAAAGCATTATTTATAGGCTTTGGGTCTCTATTTTCTCATTTGTGAAACTGGATACTTCTAATTCTTAGCAAGGCTATTGTAATGTTAGGAATGGTTCTAAATAAAGCAGTCAAGATACTGGATGGCAACTCTAGAAATATCATTGTTAGCAATGCTGTCACCCAGATGTAGCTTGTGTCCAGAAATCTATATCAGGAAGATTATCCATTAAGCAAAATAAATTAAATAAACTTTCACACTAGCAACTCCCTCAACAGAATCACTTTTCATTTTGTATTGCACAGGATCTTCTAGTTTTTAGTCATATGGACAATCTGAAGTCTGAATTAATTCGACACGCAAATGAGGTTGTGATTGCTTATTTTATCACGGACTTATCAGCTTTATCAGATGATTGTGTAGGAAACAGTGGAGTCTTCGCTTAGGTGTGGAGTGATGGAGGCATGCTTCTGTGGCTATGCTGCATGTACAGACTTGCCAGGGCTCACATTCGCGCACACCTGTTCCATACAGCTCTCTACAGTGGTGAACTTGGTCCCCTCCCCATGTTCTGGCAGTGGGCTGATGTTGGGGGATTAAGGGGCTTATTTGGTTATTAGCTGTGAAATGTCGTAGCTGCCTCTGGACTGCCAAGTGTGATGGAGGTGGGACTTTAATTACCAGCCAGCAATCTGCACATGTTTGAGATGTCTTCAGAGCAAGCCCAAGTGGAGGATGGGTGAAGAAGTTGATAAAGGGACAGAGCCTTGGGAACTGCCTTCCGCCCAGGACTGAGACCTTTGCATGATTCCTGCTGATGGTGGCTATACTCTCTGGGGGCCTCTAGCAGCCACTTCTCATCTTGACTCAATATCTATCTACAAAGTCTGCCTATAAGACTTAGTAGGTGTTGTCTTGAGAGTAAAGCAGCCAGTTCTTCATTAATTCACAGGAAACATTTATGGCTGAGTTTCTTCCTGCTCAATCAGTGAGTTTTTGCTGCCTGTATGTGTTAAGTGAGATTGTAGGCTCTTTCCTGAGATCTAGGGAATCCAAAAACAATATGTCGTATCTATCTACTCTACTGAGAGAGATGGATTTGAATAGGATACCATATCGAAAGTTGGAGAAAAGAGAAAATTGAGATTTATACAGAGAAACCCAAGTAAGGAAGGATTCACTTTGGCTCATGGCTGTGTGAGTGTATAGCCAAGTCTGTTCAAGTTACAGTGGACAGTAAGCAGAGCCAAGACAGGGAGAGGCTAGGGTAAGATATACCCTTTAAAGGCATACCCCAGTGGCCCCCTTCCCCCCAGCCAGCCCCTAACTTCTACAGTTCCAGGCCCTGTTCACTGTCTATTTGAAGAATATACAGCCATCAGTGGATTATAGTGTAGAAGATGGAGCTCTTGTATGGAATCAACTCTGGAAACACCCTCACAAGACACACCCAAAGGGAAGCCCCATGCCTCTATACATCTCTCACTCCAGTCAAGTTGACAATCAAGATCAAAAGTCCCACCTCATTTCCTGCACTTACCGTCTCAGATTAGATGGGCAGACAATGGGTCTTTTAAGCAAGACTCAACATCTCAGCCATTTCTTTCAACAGATCCTGTGTGGTGTCTGCTTGTCCAGCAACCTCCCACTGTCTTTCTCATTGAGTTAAAACCTGTCTGGTCACGGGGTCAAAAGAATGAGATGGGAGAGTAATATGCCCTTCTCTGAATGGCTCCTTGCTTATAAAATAGTTTCATGTTGCCAGTTGAACATTTTGCCACAAACTGAGTGGCATACAGGAATATGAATTAATTATTTGGTGGCTCTGGAGATTAGAAGTCTGTAGAGAGTGAGCACTGGTGTGGTGCATTCCATCTAGAGGCTCTAGGTAGAGTTCAGTTTTGTACCATTTTTATGTTTCTAGAAGGGACAATATCACTTGGTTCTTAACTTCTCTCTCCTTAAAGCAATTCAACCTCTGCTCCATCTCCTGGCTTTCTTTACTATGTCTCTGAATTCTTTTAAAGATGCTTGTAATGACATTAGACTCCCTGAGTACATCTGAGATAATTTTCTTTTCTCACCATCCTTAATGTTATCTGCAGAGTTCCTTTGGCAATATAATGCTCCATATTTCCAGGTTCTTGGGACATAGTTGCATTCATTTTGGGGGTAGGATATGATTTCTTCTACCCAGTCTCCAATGGCCGAGGTTTCCTATTGTCAGGTTATTAATGCACCTTCTTCTTCTCTTTGGCCTCCTGGCTCCTAACTCTTCCTTCAAGTAGACCCATCCCCTAATTTTGCCTCAGTGGGTCTGCGTGTCCTTTAGCATTTAGTACAACCCCTGGTGCAGCCTCCATGCATTAACTCATTTAAGTTAATTAGCTAAAGTAGGTACTGTGTCTCTTACAATGCCTTGCACATAAGAAGCAACTGTTAAAATAGAATTGAGTCTATTCTTGCAATCTATAAATACAATTTTGAATCATGATTCTGTCACTTCGCTTGCAAGCTAACTCTGGGCTTGCACCATCTGTAAATTTGATAAACACATCTCTCAGGTCATCCTTTCCATTGTTGGTAAAAATAAATATCGAAGCAGACAGAGCCTCTGGCTTAGCCTTCTAACAGCCAGTTGGCTGCTTGTGCTTGGTGCCTTTGAGATGATGTCCATATGCATGCAACTCCAATGCAATCTCTTCCCACAGTTTGTGACTGACAGTTTTTCATGTGCCAATGACTAAATTCTACTGTGTTCAAGGCAACCCAGGAGGGTAACTGATGAAGAGCAAACGTGAGATTTGCTTTCAGGCAGCCAGGGAATTGAGCCGGAAGATACACACATGCGTGGCACAGCTGCTCTGCTTATTAACACATTTTGTGTACATTGATGAGTCAGCTGGGATTCTGCGTTCTGGATTGTATGCCTCATCTTTTCACAGGTACCTCAGCATCCCAGGATACACCTTCAACAACATTTCTCACTCCAAAAGTCCAGGGTTTTTAAGAAATAGAAAGGAGTTACTGATAATCATGTTTCCTACTGGGCCCATGTGGACCTCCCCCCACTCCCCGCAAAGAGGAAGACTCCTTACTGAGGCTGCTTTCCGGCTGTCACTGGGCAGTCTCTTGTATTGCAGACATCAAGTGTCATATTGAGCTTCTCATTGTGCATCAGACATGACCCAGGAGCTTTTACAAATATTAGAGCCTTTGCCCACCTCCAAGTATGTTGCCTTTTCCCTCGCTACCCGTAATTGCTTGTCAATCACTTCATCTCATTTGGCAGTTATACTGTCTGCAAGAATTGATAGTACCCGGGACATGATCTAGGAGTAGATTATTAATTTACATCACAGCAGGAGCTTGGTTCCCGCGTTCCTGGTGGCGTACAACAGTGGAGGGGTTTGTCCCAAATGTGCTCTGCTCTGCATTCTGATGTCACACACATTGATGATTTCTGTGTAATACAGACCACCAAAACGTTCATACCATGAACTACATTTCTCATTTGATTATTTCCACTCTTTCCTTTGCAATTTCCAGGTCATTCTTTTGGGAAGGGAGGGAGAATAGTAAGCAGCAAATTAGAAATAGCCCACTTGTGCCCTCTCTCTTTCTCTATAAACCCCAGTGCAATGCACAGCAGAGGAACTCCTTGTAATTCTTGGAACACCATGAGCAGAGCAAGAAAACAGGTAAATGTTTAAAAAGAAACATTTTTCCTTCTGGATAAAATGTAAATTTAGAACAGTGGAGTCACCTGCTTTAAGCATGCTACTGGCCATGGGAATACAGGAACTGGCCTGAAGTAGCTGTTTGGGAGCTGGAGACATGATTTATTTAGTAAAGCGTTTGCCATGGAAGCATGAAGACCTATGTTCAAATCCCCAGAACGACCAGAAAGACAGGTTGGTGCAGTGTGTTTGGATCCCTTTGCTCCCGTGCTGAGATGGCAGGTGGAGACAGGAGAATCCCTAGAAGCTCAAAAGCCAGTAGCCTTGAGTTTATGGGGCAGCAAACAACAGAGATCCTGAGTCAAGCAAGGTAGCAGGTGAGGAACAACACTGAGGTTGCCCTCCATCACACACACACACACACACACACACACACACACACACACACACACCACATATGTACCCTGCAAACACATACAAACATGTCACACAAACAACACACACATCATACACACACATGCATTTTCCACATACATACACACATATCATAATACATACAAACACCCCCCCACTTACCACACACATACATCACTCATATCATGTATCCCACAAACACACATACACATACATCATATACACCACAAACACATACATCATACACACGTATATAAACATATCACATGCATACACCCCCTGCACATATATACTCACACACACATTACACATACCACACATACATAGAGATACATCACATACACATCTACCTGACACACAACACAGACATATACAAACATATCACATGTACACATCATACATACACACATAAGACATATCCCACACATATACATACACACACATCACATATTCATACACGGATATCACATATACATGTACCCCAGGTAACATACACATACATACAAACACCTCACACATACACATCACATAAATGTACAGGTCACACATGCATATATATACATCACACACATCACATATACATGTCCACACATCACACACACATACATATCACATGCACATAAACACTTCACACATACACATACTTCACACATATCATACATGCCTATTACACTTACATATCACATACATCATACACAAACATACCACACATACACATCATGTATGTACACATACATCACATACATCATACACACATTATATACACATGCACATTCATCACACATATACACATCATCACCACAAACACATACAGTATACCCACAGTGTGCGTGCATGCGTGAGAGCGCGTGCACACACACACACACACACACACACACACACACACACACACATATGAATAAGTAGTGGTTTAAATGGTATGCATATCCTGAATCTCTCATGACAATGATGTTTTTAAAGCTCTCCCTGTTGTACTGCTTATACCATAGATACCTGGGAACATGGAGATACTTACCTGCAAGATAAAATAATAAGATATGATAATAAGAGAACAGCTGACCATTCTTTCTATTATCACACTGACACACCCTTAACCACAGCCCCTGAACTTTTGTACTAGAACTTTCTCTCATTGTATATTGTTATTTTTGCTTTTGGTTTGGGCTTTGTGAAGTTCAAAATGATATTTAAAAGCTTGACTGTGTCTCATTTGGTGGATGCTACCCAATGCCTCCTTCTTCCCTATTTGGAAACAATCAACCAATTCATTTCTTACTAGCAGGCCACTAGGTCACACATTGCACAAAGATGTCTGGAAGGCCCAGGCCCAGCATGGCTTCTTACATACAGCAGCACCCCAGAGTTTGTTGAATGAATTGACACCTATCAGTAGGGTGTAGGGACCATATGGGGTGAAGGGAAAGGTCATATATGTTTAGGAAGTTCACAGGCACAGTGACACTTGCTTAAACATGAGGACAATATGCTGGGGCACTAGGAATATTTTCCCCTGTCAATGGGCATAATATCATACTTCAGTCCTTCAGGCCCAGAATCTGTGATGTCTATTTTTGAATCGCTATATATAGAGAGAAGAAACAGTCCCTTGGCATGGGAAGATACTCAGTATTTTTGGCTCTTTGGCTATTTTCAAGGCTCTTCATCTGGACTTAAAAACCAAGTTAATAGGCGACCGATCCCCTCCGTCTCCTGCACAGCAGCTATTTTAAGAGGAGATCTATCACCCAAGGACGTCTGTTAGCAGCAGGCTGTTTTCTCTCCTATGGCAGGGGCTGCCCTTGATGGCATCATCCTTTACCAGCTCCAGATATCCCTACTGACCTGAATTTCCTCTGATATGGCTTGTTAATTAAACTAGATATACTCTGGGCTGTGTGTGTGTGTGTGTGTTGTGGTATAGGTATGTGATTATGTGTATACATGTGCTGTGTACTCAGGTGCCTGTGAAGGCCACAGATCAACATCACTTTTTTCTCCGTCATTCTTCACATTATTTCTTGAAACAGGATTTCTCATGGAGTCTGAGACTCATTGGGCTAAACCATCTGACTAGTAAACTCCTAGATCCTCCTCTCTGCCTCTGCAATGCTGGGGTTATGGGCATACTCCTATGATACACTAAGCTTTTACGTGGATGCTGAGAGTCAAACTTAGGCCTTCATTCTTGCATGGCAGGGAGTTACTGACTGGGAACCATTTCCCAGACACTTCGTGTAGCATTCAACACAGAAATCATTTCTGTTTAAGTGGATTTGTTTGGAGCTTCAAAGCTCCAGTTGTGTCTTTTTGTTGTTGTTGTTTTTGAGGCTCATATTTTTGTTTAGTTTGAGGCAGGCTCTTATTCTTTAATCTAGGTTTCCTGGGAACCCATGTTCCTCCTGAACAGTGGCATTATCGGTCTGCTTCATCATGCTTGACTCCAAGTTGAACCTATTTATTTATTTGTAACTTTGACCTGGCCAGTATCCCCAGCATTTAATTTAACATTTAAAAACATCTTACTGTCCATCAACATGGCTTCAATTCTGTTTGCTGAGTTCATGGCTTGTCTGTCTCGTGTAGCTACATGTCAATCATTGCTGGAAAAGGTTGTGTAAGTGAGGCCAACAGACAGGGAAGCTTCTAGCCTTCTATCCTTGCTGCTTGTACCCAGCAGGCATGGCTGGGAGATCACTGGGCTGTGTGCTGGAAGGGAATACCCGAATTCAGAGGACTTGTGTTTACACAGGCATCTCATGGAAGAAGACACACCACCTGTGACTTTCACATTGTTGTCTTTGGTAGACTCAAGCTGGAAATGAATAAAACAGAAGACCCCACAATCTAATAATTACCTATTATCCATTTGGAGGTGTTGATAGAGTCACCTTGCTGTGTGAACTTTCTCAAGTTCATCCTCTGCAAGGCCCATTTGTTTTCATTCCAAAGACAAAGAGTGAGGCTTAGGGAAAGTGATTCCACTGGAGAAGTCACTCTGCTGTGGGGTGTGAATACCCTCTGTTTCATGCTACTACCTCAGTGTCATGCCCTATGTCTAAAATGTTACGTGAGGCTGACTGTCCATCCAACAAGGAATGGACCTCTGCACTGTGTCAGAGGAACGGAGCCTATTCCCACACCTAAGTTCTCTGAGCACTTGGCTTGAGCTTGGCATTGCTTGATCATGTGTGAAATCAAGAGGCCTCATGGCCATGTGTTTCCCCAGGTTCTACTGGGCAGCCCTGAGAGATCTGACTTCGATGCAGTACAGTAGTTTGAAAGCTTCCATTCCAGATATAGGTATCCTAAATATGTCTTTGTGTTTACTTCTGTGTCTTGCCATCTTGGCATATGCATAGCAACTGGTGGTTTATTTATTGGTTGGTTTCAAATTATGCATATATGCATGTGTCTGTTTGTGAGTTTAGGTACCTTGAAGGCCCAAAAGGGTGATCCCCTGTAACTGTATACACTCTTAATCACTAATCTAATCTAGCTCTTTAGGCCTAGCCATTGGTAGTTTATATGTAAATATTTGCCAAATTTTCCAGTTGCCTCTGTGGCCTCTAATTCTGCATGATTAGAATATACTGGGTTTCAAAGGCTCTGAGAAGTGTTCTGGAACCTGGCACCAGATGAAAATTAACTCATCCCATTTTTTTTGTAAGACAACCGTGCTATGAAAATGCACACACCCAAGGACAACAGGTCCCACTCAAGCTCTCTGCTGCTTCCTTACAGACAGAAGTATTCAATCCCTTACCCTAGGACAGCCACAGACTGGCAATGTGGATTCAGCTCCCCAAGGGCCAGGGCATATAGCACATTCCTCAGGTCTTACTGCAAGATGCAAATGAAAGCTGCTGTCTGGAAGGTGAAATCAAACACCATGCACCCAAGTTAACACAGATTGTCAGGACAGCCAAGCTCTTCCTCCCCAGGAGGCTGGCAGGCATGATTAACACACAGTGAGTGTGGCACAAATCACCATGGCTCTTACCTTGGGCTCTGCCTTCCCTCAGGGCCAAATGAGATGTCTGAGTCTATCCATGATGGGCTAGCAGGATGGGAGCTGTCCACTGCTCCTTCTAGCCCTGCATTCATGCCTCTGGAGCTGACAGATCATCTAACCTGCACTTTGGGGAGAGGGAAGGTGTTGCCTGGAGTTCAAGGCAATATACTCTCTCTGATTCCTTGACAAATTGTTTTCCCAAACCACTATTCTCTCCTGTGTGTGGCTCAGAACTACTTTTAGTTGCTAAGCAACCTGCAAGTAGCTCTAGACCACAGCATCTCTCTGAGGAGTAGATGTATTATGTGGGGTACCTTCATAGCCATGTATTACTCAGGCAGATCTCCTTCCTGAGCTCTAGATTTCCATAATGTAAAAAAAAAAAAACATCAGCATGAACCAAGATGAAGGACCTAACCCGGGGGCAGTTTAAGCCTTGTGTAGGTGGCTGGACTCTCCTAATTTCCTCTGAACAATTTCAAAGAAAAAGTCAATGCATTGAGCTGGGGAGATGGCTCCCTATGTAAAGTACTTGCTGTATAAGCTTGAGAACCAGAAGTCAGATCCCCAGCACCTTTATAAATATTAGGTGGGTATGGCAGCCTGCCTATAATCCCAGCACTTGGGAGGAAGAGGCAGAGGATCTGTAGAGTAAGCAATCATTAGATTAGCCAAATCAATGAACTCTGGGTTCAAGTGAAAGAACATGTCACAATATATAAGCTAGAGAGTGCTTAGAGAAGATACCAGATGTTGACTTCTAGTCTCCACATGAACATAGCCACATATATATGCACATCTCACATGCATACATGCACATATGGACAGATATTATACACATAAACATGTGCATGGAAGACACAGAAAGAAGGAAAGATCCTAAGAGATACTCAGAAAGTCTTCATCTAAAATGCTATGGACCTAGAACTTAGGAGGTCTTCTAATTGTATGCCTGTTGATGCTTGGACACACAAAAGTGGTCCACAGTATGGACGAGGAGGCTGGGCAGGATTGGCAGCAGATAGAAAGACTGGAGAAAGGAAAAGAAGAGGGGGTGGTGGTATTGCTTGATTTAACCGAGTTGGGCTTTTTCATCCAGTCTACAGCTTGAGGGAGTGGGAGGAGGGAAGAACATCCTTCAGGGAGTGTTTGTTTTCAACCAGGTGATGAGGAGGCTCTCTATGGTAGGATGGGTTTATAAAATGCTCTGTGGGTAATAGTTTCTTGTATCTGTTACTGTCTAAAAACCTGGCCATTTTAAAGTGGTTTTCTGTCCTGGCCTTGGCATCCAGACTGAGAAACTGGGAGAGAGAACAGGTAAGTGGGTAGTTAGAGTTGGTAAGCCCAAGGGTCTGTTGGAATCATTGGTCAGAGGAATTGCAGGGGTAGAAGGAGATGCCTGAGAGTTCAGGGCAGATGCCGAGGTCTACATGACCCACAGCATCTATTGTTAAAGGGGAGGTGAGGTTGGAAGTAATGATGGGGAAAGATGGGAGAAGCCAAGATGTTGAGTATAATATCCTAGGATGAGGACAACAGTGAGATGGAAGGAAAAGCCACAGGCTAGAGCTGATGTCAGTAAATAGAATGGGGATGTAGGTTAGAGACATAGATTAATAAAATCTGATTCTACTGCCAGAATATTTCCATGGCTGTTCTTGGTTGTCAACTTGACTATATCTGCAATTAACTAAAACCCAAGAATCTGGGTACACCTGTGAGGGATCTTTTCTTATTTAAGTCATTTGAAGTTAGAAGACCCACTTGTAATTCAGATCTTTTGAGGTGGGAAGATCAACTTTTAATCTGAGCCATACCTGCTAGTGGCAGCCTATATAAAAGATATGGAAGAAGGAAGCTTTGCTCTTTGTCTGTTTGCTCTCTCTGGTAAGTCCATTCCTTCACTGGCATTAGAGCCTGCTTTGGGATTCTGAGGTATACTGAAGATCAGAGACATCCAGCCTTGTAGACTGAACAACTGCTAGATTATTGGACCTTCTGTTGATAAACAGCCATTGTTGGACTAGCTGGACCACAGCCTATAAACCATCCCAATAAATACCATATATATACAAAATATATATTATACATTTATACATACATATATACACAAAATATATATTATACATATATACATATAATTCTGTAAGTTCTGTTTCTCTAGAGAACCCTACTAATACAGATATCTAGAAAGAAGTGGGGAAGAGAGAGATGTAGCAGGCACTTGGGCATAAAAGGACTCACAATTCCTATGGGTCAGGGGTTCTCATTATCCCTTGTGCATACTGTTTCTATGAGATTCTACGTCTCTCCTTAGCATCAGACTTTCTCATTTCTGCCATTTTCTTCACAAAGCAGAAATAAAGGCTAGTTTTACAGCTTATACCTCTAGTCCTTGGAGAGGAAAGAGATGGTTAGAGATAGCCTCAGAGCCTCTTTCAGAGCCCCAGGACCAGGAAAGGAAATCTTGGTTCTTCTGAATTGGTTCCTTCAGGTGACCTTGTCACTGGTGGTGGCTGCAGGAGTGGTGGTATTATAGGTTACTCTTGTGACGAACCTATTGGTAGGATAAATTCCTACCAAAATACTGAGGTTTGGCAGTTCTGTGTGTGTGTGTGTGTGTGTGTGTGTGTGTGTGTGAGAGAGAGAGAGAGAGAGAGAGAGAGAGAGAGAGAGAGAGAGAGAGAGAGAGAGAGAGAGCATGTGGAGGCCAGAGGTTGGTTTTGTTACTTGTTTTTGGCAGGATATTTCATTGAACCTGGACTTTAGTAGTTCTGCTAGATGGCTGTCCAGTAACCCCAAGTCATTTTCCTATCTCTCTCTCTCCAACACTGTTAGACACTTGTTGCTCTCCCCAGCTCTTTTTGACCTTGGCTCAGGGAGAACTAATTCTACTTATCATGTTTGTGTGGCCAGCACTTTAATAACCAAGCCACTTCCCAAGCCAGGGAGAAAGTTTCTCAGTATTGACGGGGAAATCACATGAGTGGTCTCTAAGCCATTGGGGCTCCAGGCACATACCTACCACACCTCCTTTCCAGGCTGCCAATGATAGAAATGGGTACCAGTGTCCATCTTGAGCTATCTTGTGAGAACTGCAGGGAGACAGAACCTGATTTAGAAGTCTCCTTTGAAAAATCTCAGTATGTCCCTTTAGTGCTTAAAGGAGGAAGCGTTTAAGAGAGGTATGCTAGAATGACTGTCTTTCTGCTTAAACAGAAACATTTTTCTCTTGCAAAAAAAGCCCCCTTAGCAAAACTTCTCCTTGGGTTTGCAAATATCACCAAAATGAGTCTCTTAAGATGTTGGCTGCTCTTTATTTTTCTATTTATTATTTCCAAGAGTTGATTTATTTCCATAAAGTGCTGTCAGAACTTTGTTATTTTTTTCATATATCCCAGCTAACTTCATATGTTACTATGCCACAGGGAAGAGAGCTCAGATCAATCTTTTCATAGGGATTCTCAAACTTCAGGATCTGATTTAAAAATACACATTCCTGTGTTGGCAAGATGTCTCAGTGGGTAAAGGCACTTACCTCCAAGCCCAAGGACTTACAAGAATAAAATAAAGTTGTCATCTGACCTCCACAAACATGATACGGTACATGTGCCCCCACCACACACATAATAATACACAACAATAATTGATAGTTTTTAGAAAAAGTTTATTCCTGAATCTTCCCAAGCACAGCAGTGGATTCTGACATGGGCACCAGGAGTTGGGAGGAAGAGGCTGAAAATTCTTCAAGATGTGCTCTAGAAAAGTTGTGTTTGTGTGTCCTAAGAACTAGTTCCTAGTCCTTGATTTTTCTCATAAGAATGTTCTGGATACACTTCATGTAGCCCTGGGTGGGCCACTGTAGCCTTTCCATCCTCAGAAGGAAGCAGATATTCATTCCTGTCACGTTCTGACCAAGTAAAACAAACAGTCTCCTTTCCTCTCTCCCTTTCTTCCTGTGGGATTCCCCATCTCACTCTTCACCTTTCCCCTTTCCTTTCCACCACCCTAAGTGATGCAAAACCCAAATGAACCCAAAATGCATTTTCTTGTTCAAACAACTTTTTTCTCCTACTACTGCTCTTCTAGCCCCATCCTGGCCAAATCTTGTTGGGGAGTGATTGCATTGTTTTGATTTTTCCCTGTGAAGCATTTATCCCCAGCCACACTCTAGTACACAAGGACCTTGCTGAGCATCTCTCAAGGATGCAAGCAGGAGCCTTAACAATGCTCAAACACACCCTGTGTGCTCAGTAACTTCTCTCCCACTGGATGAAGGATGTCCTTATCAGCTCGTAGATGAGAGCCACTGAAATGTACTTGTTATCAAGGACGCAGTTTTAATCAGTGATTTGTAAAACTGAAAGGACAGGAGGAAAGTTCTTTCATTTCTGAGTCATATTTTAGTATTTTTATCCATCTATCTACCCAACCACTTACCCATCCACATGCCTATCTTCCCATCCATCTATTAACCCTTGCATCTACTCATCTACTGTCTATCCATCTGCTTATACATTCAACAACCTGACTATTCATCCATCTACCCATCTACCCATTTTACCTAGTCTATCCCCATCCATCCATCCATCCATCCATCTATCCATCCATCCATCCACCTTCCTATTTACCCACTCACCCATTAATCTAATAATCAAGTAACACTTATTGAATGCCCATTTGTGTTGTAGAGTCAATCCACAGGTATGATTTAGGCATTGCTAGTCTCTAGGAACGTCCCTGTGTAATGATAGGCATATGCGTATAAACATGCAATGTGCAATGAAGTTGTCTAAGCGGAGCAAAAGAGAAATTGATAGTGTATCAAATGAGATAGAGAGGTCATTTCCATTACCACCTCACTCAAAGCTTCTAAGATTGTAGACTCCATTTAAAACTAAGTTCTTTCTGTGTCTGAGTTACCTCACTCAGAATGATTATTTCCCACTCTATCCATTTACCTACAAATTTAAAAATTTCCTTTGTCTTTACAGCTGAATAGTATTTTATTGTTATCTGCACCACATTTTCATTAACCATTCATCCTTTGATGGACATTTACACACTTTCGATTTCCTGACTATTTTGAATATATCAGCAATGGATACGGATATGCAAGAATTGCTGTAGTGGAATATAAAGTCCTTTGGGAATATGCCCAAGAGTGGTGTAGCTGGATCATATGGTAGATCTATTTCTAGTTTTTATAGGAACCTCCACACTGATTTCCATAGTGGCTGCCCCAGTTTATACTTTCACTAGTAGTGACCAAGTATTCCCCTTTCTCCATATCCATGCCAAAATTTGGTATCATTCTTTTTAATCTTAACATTTCTGACTGGTTCAAGATAAAAACCTCAAATTACTTATATTTACATTTCTATGAGGGCTAAGGTTGTTGGACACACACACACACACACACACACACACACACACACACACACACACACTCCTAGCCATTTGTATTTTTTCTTTTGAGAATTCTATTTAGTTCCATGCCCCAAGTTGTTTTATTGAATTGTTTGTTTTCTTTGTGTTTAGCTTTTCAGTTCTTTGTATATTCTAGACACTAACCTTCTGTTAGCTGTCCAGCTGGTAAGGATTTGTTCATGTTCTGAGGATGCCTTTTCAGTAGAAAGATGTCATTTATATCACACCCTCCCCCGAGGCTCAGGGATCATTTCAGAAGAGGGCACAGAAAGATTGCAAGAACCAAAGGAACAGATATCTTCAGTGAAGCAATATTTATTAGACATGGTAGGGCCTTTGTGCACATGAACTCACAGCCACTGTGACTACATGCAGAAGACCACATGATCAGGTGAGGCAGAATGCTCAAAGGGACAGTGGAGGGGCTCATGACGTCCCACCCCTAGCTTTAGAGCAACTGACAGTTGATGGCTTCTGGGGAAGGAAGAGTAAGTTTTCTTCAGAACACAACCTCTGAAAAGCTACCCATGTTCCCACAGATGGTCCTACACCCAATATACACACAAGAAGCACTAAGAAAACTCAGTGGGTTTAACAAAACAGGGAAAAAAAGAAGATTATGAAACTGAGAAGAGACAATGATGATTGGGACAAGGGAAAAATCGGAGGAGAGAGAGTTGAGGAAGATTTGATTGAAGCACATTACATGCATATATGAAAGAAATTCTCAATAAAAATTAATAAATAAAACTAGGCTCTTGATCCTTGCCTAGGTTAGTTCATCTTCTGTTACTTGTCAGCTCTCCAAGAGCAGGTTTCTTCCACATGCTCTCTCTAGACCCAGCCCAGTGCCTGGCACATTGCATGCACCGAGAGCTCTGACAGTCCCTGTTCCAGGCAGAAGAAACAATAACATGCCAGAGAGGTAGACCCTGTGGTGCTGACTAGAAGGGAGGAGGTTCAGAGCTGGCAAGTCACATGCAGGATAGCACAGATGGGATGTTAAAAGTTCAGGTCCCCAGTGACCTGAAGAGCTGAGCTTTGTGCTGCATCACAATAGAGTCTTGCTTCCACTAAGGCAGGACCTTCTAGGCCATGTGTGGGCTCACTCATGGTGCAGAGGGAAGGAAAAGAATGACCTTCCAGGTTGTGGTGACAGAAGCCTGGAGGTGCATCTGTCCATGAGAATGAGGGCGATGGGAAGCAGGGATAATGAGTTCCAGATGGGGCTTTCTGTCTCTTCTTTCAGGGGTGTCTGGGGAGAGGTTGTCAGCTGTTGTGTTTATATAGGGAAAGATCACATTTGGGGGTGACACTCCTGGGTGAGGCCATGATTTGGACACCAAGAGTGTGGCAATGGCTTCACCATTATGATGTTTAATGCCTACTGAAGCTCTGTAGAAGCAGAGAAACAAGGACTAGGGATATAGCTCAGTTGTAGAGTACCTCCATCTCTAACACCAAAAAAACGAACGAATCAAAACCAACACATCAAAAGATTAGACCACAAAAGGGAGAGACTAGGGAGGCCCACGGCACTAACTGGATTCCCGCATCCTTTTGCATTTTGTCAACATAGTGTTTAGTCAACATCCTACCTCTAAGTCCTTTGACATGAACTTCATGTGGTGGAGTGTCCTGGTATCTAACAGAGAATCTCAGACAAGAGTCACTTTTAGAAAATCGTGTGTAATTTCTGCATATTTGTCAAGATTTTAAAGATTCCTAGTTTGGTGCTGGAGAGATGTCTCAGATGTTCAGAGTGCATAATATATGGCAGTGGACCCAGGTGTGGTTTCCAGTGCCCACACTGGCAGCTCAAGATCAGGTGTAGCTCCAGCTTCAGGAGATCCAACCCCCACTTATAGCCTCTGCTGGCACACACATACACGTGCTAAGGCACACACACACATACACACAAACACATACACACACACATACAGAGAGAGAAAGAGAGAGAGAGAGAGAGAGAGAGAGAGAGAGAGAGAGAGAGAGAGAGAGAGAGAGAGAGTTAAAAATAAACATTTTATGCAATTTGGTTTCAGTCACTCCATCATTCTTTTATGCTTGTTTGTTTGTTTGTTTTTAAGGATACATTCTAAAGTTAAAAACAAGTTCTTGTGCAAGAGGCGACTAAAATGACACTGAAAGGACAAGGGCTTTGGGACGCTGTTGTCAAGAACTGCGAGTCTCTGGCTTCTCTCTTCCACGAGGACGGGACAGAGCTGGGTGGGACTTGTGGCTAACTGCTTAAGCTTGTGGGGCCTCAGTTTCCTGGGTAAAAACATGCAATTTCTTGGCTTACTCTACTAGTCAGTTATGTCTGCTAGGTAGTGGAATGGATTTACAAATACCATCGTTTGTGTAGACAGCCAGGTTAGTTATCATAGGTACCATTTTAAATCATTCTATATTCTAAAATATTCTGAAATACAGTCAGGGGCCAGTATAAGCCAAAGAGGCCGACGCAGTAATAGGATTCTGATTACAGAATAGTCCCTATTTAGTGACACAGAACATTCCAGAAAGCAGCTTCACTGGGGGCAAACCTGCTTGTATTTCCCCAACTGCTGCCAAACCAGGAAGAAGCCCAGAGTACCTCTAACATGCTGATTAGTAAGGTTGGTATCTTCCTGTCAAACTGTCCACCACTCCTCTGTGCCCCCTCCCTCAACAATGTATCACTGCCCTTTGTCATTTTAATTAAATCAAGTCCAGGAAAACAGAAAACGCAAGCCACATTCTTTTTTTCCAAGAGGAAAACTTTGAAAACCGCCTGGTGCACCAGATTGCAGACTGTTAAAACCCATTCATTAAAAGTTCATGGTCGGCTGGACTCCCTTTCCTTCAAGCATCGGCTTACGTTACGTTTCCCCGTCTCTGTTTATGTGACAGATTGTCTAACAGATTTCTAGTACAGTATGGTTGCGTGGTCTGCCAGGAAGGCCTCGTTTGGAACCCGTGGCCGTGAGGGAAGTGGATTTAGAAATGTCAGCTTGCTATCTACTGGATAATTTAGTAATAATGGCCTAACAGATCCCTCAAGACGAACAATTAGATACCTGTTTCAAGTTAATTGGGCTGTGTAGAAACAGGAGCTCTATGGATGATATGTTATGAAAATTTGGTAGGCGTTGAAAGGACTGACAGAATACCCTGGAAGCTAGCAATGACTCTCAATCATTTTAACGGGTTAGTTCTTGCTGCCAGGATGGTTGGCCGAGCCTGTCTCTCAGTGCACAAGTGCCCGTTTTAGACCCAGTGCTAATTCTGTGTACAGCTATACGAACAGGCATGCATAGTGTATGTCTCTGTATGCATGAAGAAGTCACATATTTATTTATACTAAAAGTTTGCTGATAAGGAGTGTTTTAAAAAGAGAGAGAATTCATAATCCAGATTTTGAAATCAACCTCTCTGCTCCCCTCAATGCCGCTGAAGAGTTATGGGAAGGCTTTTATTTTTAGCACTCAGTAAATTAAACCTTGTATTCATCATCCTGAAAGGCGACGGTAAAGGAGGAACATCCGTTCTTTTTAATTTAAGGCAGGGGAAAGGCAGTCATCCAGTCAGCATAAACCTGAGTGTGGAGACATACTTAGGAGAGTGTGGTACAGGGCTGCTCCCAGCCCTGGGCTGATTGTCTGTGTCAAAACAACAGGAGAGTTCTCAGAGAGCAGGCTCACCCCACCCCTGTTTTCCATTCTCCTCATCCTCCCTCTGCTTCTTCCCTATTACTGATAACTTTTAACAGTAGTTTCAATATTATGTTGTTCTGGAACTAACTCTCTCTCTCTCTCTCTCTCTCTCTCTCTCTCTCTCTCTCTCTCTCTCTCTCTCCTCCCTCCCTCCCTCCCTCCCTCCCTCCCTCCCTCTGTATGTGTATGTGCAGAAGGGCTTGCCCATGTGGGCCTGTGGAGGTTAGTTTTTGACATCAAGTAACTTCTCTTATTGCCCCTGATCTGGAGAGGTCAGAAGTCAACCTCAGATAGCCTTCCTCAGATGCTACCCATCTTTCAGTTAATTACTTTATTAGTTAATATTTATATTTTATTTTTAAGACTGGGTCTCTTACTGGCCTGGAGCTCCCCAAGTCTGGCTGGCCAAGGAGCCCAGGGGATCTGCCTGTCTCCACACCAGCCCAGAACTAAAATTACAAGTTTGTATCACCACACCTAGCTTTTGTATATGGTATTCAACTGGGCATCAAACTCAGCAACTCAAATCTTCATGCAAACATTCTAATTACTGAGCTAGCTCCCCATCTCCACCCTCCAACAACCTAAACCATGTGTGTTGTTCTTGACCTTCTTCAAGCCTGACCTGGACTACAGTATCCTCAGTGGTGGAGAGCTGGGGGCATGGACTCAGAGCTGCCTGCAGGCCCTCAACCACACAACGGAAGTTCAGTATGCATGCTTATCTTGTGTAAATTCTGCAAACTCTTTCTGCTCTCCACCATTGCACCCTATTAAATGTTTCCCAAATGCAAAGTACATTTGTAGCATCTATTTTCATCCTGGTTCTATAGAACATATTTCACTTTGAGTTGAGAGAAAGCAGCCATTTGCAGGCATTTTAAATGTGATCACAATTTAATGAGAAAAGGAGGGAAAAAGACATTTTCATAAACTAATTTCAGCAGATATGTAGATGATTTTATATAAAGCCACATTGACGGAGACAGTAGGGAGTGTGGTTGGCTACAGAGAGGCACAGTCCTGTCACTGTATATAGATCACACAGGTTGGAGTCTGAGCTGTGGAGGGCCTTTGGAACCCTTCACTAATAACCGAGAAAGAAAAGGAGGGATTGGTGCTAGCACAGATTAAATGCAGCTCCTGAAATACAACTGTTGGGTACTGGGGAGCTTGTTATTGGGTAACATGCTTGTTGCACAGGTGTGAAGAACAGAGTTTGAATCCACAGCACCCACAGAACTGCTGGCCAGGCATGGTGACTCGCCTGCAGAATATAGGGGGTAGAGATGGGGTCCCTCAAGCAGGTGCTTTAGCCAGGCTAGTAAAACCTGTGAGCTCTGAGTTCTAGTGAGAGACACTACAATCTATAAGGGAGAAAGTGAGTGAGAAGGGAGACACTAAATGTCAATTTCTGCGTTCCACAGGCACACTCACTCACACTCACACACAGACACACTCACAAACATGCACACCTGCACATACACATGCACTTATCCACACCTACACACAAATACTTAAATTTAAAAATCCATTTGGTTCACTAGATGCTCCCCATGCATGAAAGCCCCAGAATTAAATAATTCCATCTCCTTCCCCTTCAGAGAGAAATCACACGCATTGCCTGTGTCCATCCCTTTTGCCTTCTGTGGGGGCGTCTGGATGCGTTAGAGAATGGAATGTGGCAATTGCATTCTGTGGGAATTGCAGTGGTCCTGTTTTGGAGTAGAACATTCTGGGTTGTGGATTTCTCTGGAAGGCAGGCATCTGACAAGGAGTTGCCAAAGATGCTGCAAAAATGTTTGTTTTCTGTTGATGGCAGCTCAAGGCTGACTGGTTTTATTTTCCTATAAACAGCTGCTTCCTTTCGGGGAGCAGAGCTAGAGAATTGAATTCCCTCTTGTCATGGCGCACAGTGCTCAGCGGCACGTGGAGATGGTGGTGTGAGAAAGAAAAGGCTTGCCGTCTTCTGCTGCCTGTTGTCAATGCTGGCTTAAATAGTTAATGTAGAACTCCAGCACGGTATTTAAGAAGGATTTTACATTCTTTCAACTCAGCATACTGGAGGGACTGTGGAGCAGTAGCATTTCATTAGTGACAAATAACGAGCCCTATCTGCTCATGAAAGTGGCTTCTCCCAGATGCTCCGGAGTCAGTGAGAATGGCTGGGGATGTAAGACACAGGAGAACTTTGAGAAAAGAATGTTTCCATCATTACCTGGACATAGTTAGAACTCAAGGTTAGGTGATACCTGACCATCAGAGAGCCAAGTGCAAGGAGCCATCACTTCTCCCCAGGAGCCACCCATATCTGAGGACACAATGCCTTTAGTCCTTGTGTGAGGGTGGGATGGGCACTGTAGACTTTCAGGATGACCACCAAAGAAGCTACAAACATAGACTTCACTGTGCTAGCACTGCCTGGATCCTTGTCTCAACTCCACTTCTCTGCTATGGGAGTGTCCCCTGACTGCAGACAGTATGTTTTCTTGCCTATCATATGAGAGAAGTGACAGTGGCCACCACAAGCTTAGGCTCCAGGACACCCAACACTGAAACTTCGTACCTGGATGGAATCACCCAGCAAGAGCTGCTGCCTTGCTTTGGTAACAAGGCCATCTTCTGTTTCATCCTCAAGGGAATAACTGTGGGTTTTGAACTCTTGGCTAATAATACATGTATATACTAGATGGTTTTCATTGTCAACTTGACATAGCCTAGAGTCATCTGAGAGAACTCTGTTGGGGGATCATCAAGGTCAGCTTGATCTATGAGGACTTCCTGTGGGGATTGTCTTGTTATTGATACAAGAGGGTCTAGCCTGCTGTGGGTGACACTATCATTAGGCAAGTGGTCCTGGGCTGTATGAAAAAGCCAGCTGAGCAGGAGCTAGGGTATGAGACAGTAACTAAGCAGCCTTCTTCCATGGTTACTGCTTCAAGTTCCTGCCTTGAACTCTTGCCCAGACTTCCCTCAGTGAAACACTATGACCCGGAAGTATAAGCCAGATAAACCCTTCCCTCCCCTAAGTAGCTTTATGTCGATGTTTTGTCATAGTAGAAGAAAGGCGACTAGTACAGTGTACCAGGTGATGTTCCTTCACTGTAGGATTTCTTTCTACACTGATGGACAGGAACCCAGGATGAAATTCCCATTATAGTGCAGCAAACCTAGAAGACCTCATAACTGGTTTTGAGCTATGTATTCCTAGGTTGAGTTTGTCCCATTCCCATTGCCACTGTTTTTATTTTATTTTATGTTTGTTACCTATTAAGAAGATAAATAAGTCTACTTTATTGTACTCTACTGTGTTTGTCAATATGAACCAATTTAATCCTTTCTGGACTCAAGATGGAATGAAATCAGTCATAAATAATATATATATCCCTGAAATATTGATTTGTCTTACTCTTATATCCTTTCACAGCAGGGGCCACAACTCAGATATCCAAGGGAATGATGTTACTGAGAAAAAGGGGCTCAGTGAAGAAGTGTGGAATGGTGGGAAGGACTGCACACAGCATATCTGTCTTTCTGCTCTTTTCTTCCCATAATTCCCCACGCTCCTTCTCACTCTTCATTCTTCATGCTCAAATTTAGCACAGGGGTACATGCTTGCGAGTCTGCTAGCACACTATCTATTCTTATTCATTGCCATCATGCCTTGAGGTGGACTCATAAAGGAACCCTCGCCACCGTGAGGAACTATAGATAGCTAAAGGTTGTGAAAGGAGGGAGAGTCATATTCTTCAGTGGTGTGGCCACTGTTCCATTGCTCCCACCTGAGCAAAGAAACCCTGTCTATGACTATGTAAGCAACCCTAATGAAATATACAGGCAGGCAGGCACGCATGAGCGTGCGCACGCGCACACACACACACACACACACACACACACACACACACACACATGAGAGTAGGAGGGGTACTTGGAAGAAAGAGATTTCGTGTGATAGGAAAAGGCATGAGAGAGAATAATTGGGACACTATGATAAAAATATTATATATTTGTTTAGGAAATTGGAAAATAATAAATAATTTTTTATGTTATTTATGTATGTTCTGAAGTAGCCTAAAGTAAGGTTTCATAGAAGTCATATATGAGCATAGATAATAATTAGCTAGCAATAATGGTCATTGATATTTATGGAATACCCGTAATGTTCTGCTTAATAATTTTGCTCTTGATGTGATTTTTTTCACTTTCAACCCCAGGCATTAGGTCTAGTTTTATTGCCACTCAACCCAGGAGAATGGAGAGACTTGGGGAGACGAGTCTCTCAGCACAGCCATAAGCCATCTCCTTAGTACTTCTGGACCTCTGCTCTCTGGGCATCGTCTGACCGCAGAAGAGACTGAAGCTCCTTCTGTAGGTGTGACCAGCTCCCCCTGGAGTGATTTCAGTGTTCCATAGCCTCCATCATCCTGGCCAGTCCTCAAGAGGTTCAGTATAGGCATATCACATTTCCTAGATGCTTTCCTGAACACGTGTGACTTAGGAGGCCCTGTGTAAATCTCTGTTTCTCACACCAGAAAGGGCACACATGCAGTGCTGTGCTCAGGGCTGTGAACTCTTTTTACATCCTTCCTTGATTTCACAGCTCTGGGTAGGTGTGTATTTGTGTGTGTGTGTGTGTGTGTGTGTGTGTGTGTGTGTGTGTGTGTGTGTGTGTGTGTGCAAGGACACATGCAAAGATCTCAGGACAACCTTGGACATCATTGTTTACCATCTTCTTTGTTTGATACAGGGTTTCTTGTCCTCGGCTGTGTCTTTACTCCCTTTTGCTCCATAAGAGTGGTAGGATTATAAACATGCGCCACCATGTCCAGCTCTACCCAGGTTCCAAGGATCCAATGCTGGGCCTTCATGCCTGTGCAGCAGGTGTCTTAGCCACTGAGCATCTTCCCAGCCTGAAGAGCTCTGTTTTATAAGAAACAACTCTTGGAGGAAAGTGAAATCTCTCTAGGAAGCAAATTTCAGACACCTAAGGAGTGAAGTAAAACTGGATGCAGGCTTGACTGCAGGTGGCCCAAAGCTTAGCCTCCCTGGCTAGATTGCTGTAGTGTGGATTCTTCTCCTCTCCCTCCTCAGCTGTGTGATCCTGGGTACTAAACAGGCTCTCTGGAAATGCTGGCAATGGAACTCAGAGTCTTGTGTGTGCTGAATTTTGCTCTACCACTGAGCTGCACTCCTTAGTTCCTAGGCTCTCTGTGCCATCATGCTATTTGAGAGATGGGGAGGACCATCATCTCCTTGAGGTTACTGAGAGAACATGTGATAGCCAGGAGGCTCTTTGCCTGGACCTGCAAGGTGACAATTCAGTGCTGCTTCTCTTTCTCCATGACTGCTGTGACTCGCTGAGTGTAGTGGCTGCTTTCCCTATGGTTTTGCCAGAATACTTGACAGAGACACTTGAGAGAGGACAGATATGTTTTGGCTCATGGTTTGAGGGTGAACGTTGTGATGGTGGGGGAGTCAGGACAGCAGTAATGTGAGGCAGCTGTTACATCATGTTCACAGTGAAGAGGCAGAAAGAGGGAGAGGGAGGGCAGAGGAGGAGAGGAGGGATGGAGAGAGAGAGAGAGAGAGAGAGAGAGAGAGAGAGAGAGAGAGAGAGAGAGAGAGAGAGAGAGAGAGAGAGAGAGAGAGAGAGAGAGAGAGAGAGAGAGAGAGATGCTGATGCTTGATGGCTTTCTCCTTTTCATCCAGTCCAGGGCTCCAGCCCATGGAATGGTGCTGCCCATATTTAGCATGTGCCTTCCCACAACAGGCAAACTACTCTAAATGCTTCCTCACAGAGATGAGCAGAGGTATGTCTCCTCGGTGATTCTAGACCCTGTCAAGTTGGCAGTCAGCAGATTGCTTTTAGGAGGATAACCACAGACAACTGTAATGCTTTCCTAGATCCTTTCTTCATCTTCTTCCATGGGTACTTATTGTACACCTGCTTTAAGTGGGACACAGAACTGACTAGGTCCTGATTTTCTAGAGAAGGTTATCTCTACCTCAGTCAGATATGACAGCCACAAACCCTGTGTGGATATTTATATTTTCTTAAGAGCTATGTGCCTTGGTTGCATCTCTCAAGTGTTTAACAGTAGCTGGAGCCTGCCATATTGGTTAAGACATGGCAATGAGTTTCTTTGGGCTGCCTTAGTTCAATGTGATCAGTGGAAATTTCCTGTTACAAAGAACTGAGAAGCCCGAGGTCTAGGGGTTGTCAGGGTTGGATTGGTTTCCTCTGAGGCCTCTTTCTTGACTGACAGATGGCTGCCTTCTTGATGTGTATTTAACTGCTTGTATATCTATACATCTTTTTGTGTTTGTGTGTTTGTGGAGAGGATCAGGATGCCACAGTGTATATGCAGAGGGCAGAAGACACCCTTGGGTGTGATGGCTAGTTTTGTGTCAACTTTATACAGGCTAGAATCTTTTGAGAGATGGAATATCAATTGAGAAAATGCCTCCACCAGACTGACCATAGAATGTCATGTAGCCCAGGCTTGCCTCAAACTTGCTTTGTAGCAGAGGATGACCATCAACACCCCATCCTTCTTCCTCCACTTCCCAAGTGCTGAGATTGCAGGTGTGATGCACCATATCCAAGTTTATGTGGTACTGGGGACAGAACCCAGGGTTCAGTACATCTAAGGCAAGCACTCTACCAGCCCAGGCACACTCCCAGCTCCCCTTTGCTTTCCATCCTCCATTCAGTTTTTTTTTTTTTTTTTTTTGCCTCTGTTTCTTCTTTTCCAGGGCTATTTTCGAGGCCCCACCCCACTAACTCTTCTAAGTGGTATTTTGGAAGAGGACGAAGGGAGTTATCCCCTGAGGAATCTTCATTCTCACATGGGCTCAGAAACTTTAGACTGTTCCCAGTCTGCTGAGGTGGAAGGAGAGAGAGAAAGAGCACAGCCTGTGGCAGGTGTCATGGAAGGGTGGCCGAGGTGTGACCTTGCGCCGCCCCTTAGTCTCTGTGAGTGACAGGAGAGTGTGGAAGCAGCGCCTGTCTCTGGAGGGCAGTGGTTGTGTGCATGTGATGATTAATCACACCGAAGCCGCTGTCATGTTTACTGCAATTCAGTGGCATGCTCTAGATCTCCCCCATCAATATGCCTGAAAGGCAGTCCTCTTCCAGGCTCTTCCTGTGAACGAGGAATGCAGGACCACAATTTATGATGACTTTGTAATCAAATGTTAACTCTCCCAGCATCTCATACTCCAGGGCCCTAGTAGGAGTGGGAGCCTGAGGTGAACCCCGTCTTTCTTTGAGTGGTCCCTCTGACTCCACTCCTACTTCTCAAGAAGATCTGAGGTGGCTTACAATAAAAGTCTCTCTTCTAAAAGCAATGGGAGGGCTAGAACAGGAGTAACTGCGAGCTTTTGTAGGAAAGAAGAGGGTAGTTGATAAAAAACATTGTGAAGAAATGTAAAGATTTCATGTATTTGAGTAAATTCAGACTCTTGGGCAAAATGAACCACTAGGTTTGAGCAGAAACCGTATATGTGAGAATTTTTTACACATAATGGAGAGATGAGTTAGTGGTTAATAGAGCTTGGTGCTATTTTAGAGGACCCAAGGTCAGTTGCTGGCACCATGGCAGGAGGCTTGCCATCCCTGTAACTCTAGTTGCAAGGGACCAGATGCTATCTTCTAGTCTGCATGGTCACCCATGTACATGTGCCCTCCCCTAGTCACTCAACATACATATAAATAAAAACAAATCCTAAAAATGAATTATGATAGAAGGAAAACAAGGGGAAAAGAGAAAGGGAAAGAAAAGAGAGTGTAAAGAGGGAGAGGAAGAAGGAAGAGAAGGAAGGAGCTCAGTGGAGAAAGGGTCCAGGGAGGGAAGAAAAGAAAGTAAGGAGGAGAGGGCAGGAGGAAAGGAGAGGGGGAGGAAGAGGAAAGTACAGAGGACAGAAGGAAGAGAGGGAGGAAGGAAAGGAGAGGAGGAAGAGGAAGGTACAGAAGACAGAAGGAAGAGAGGAAGGGAGGATAGGAGAGGAGGAAGAGGAAGGTACAGAGGACAGGAGAAAGAGAGGGAGACAGGCAGGCATTGTCTCCACCTGTGTTCTGTATTCCTTCAAAGATTATTTCTTGGCACCTGCTCTGTTTGGGATGCTGATAGATGCTGAGCAGGTTGGGGAAAGGTATGAGGGAGCCTGGGTCCTTTATAAGAGGAAACAGCATGTGCAAAGGCCTGGGGCTGGGCAAGAAGTGGGGGCAGTTGAAGAAGGGCTTGTGAGCACATATCCACCTATTAGAGCATATCAAAGATGATCCGAGAAAGCCGTGGCCAATGAACCCTGAGAGACAGAGCATCATATAACTTAGGGCTCTGTAAAGGCAAGTTAAGGAGTTTAGCTTTCACTTTAGGGACGATTGGGGACTACTGAGGTGGATCCAATTTTCTATTTAGAAAGATAACTCTGCCTGCAGTGTGGAGAATGGATTGCAGGGGACAGCGCTTGGAGGGCTGACTCAGGGGAAAGATGGTGGCTGTGTGTGTGTGTGTGTGTGTGTGTGTGTGTGTGTGTGTGTGTGTGTGTGTGTGTGTGTGTGTGTGATGGCTATGTGAAGACAAGGAACTGGGAGGCCTGTATTATGTGTGGAGTGGGAGGACCACTTTACTCCACTCTCTGATTAATTGCATAGTAGCATGATAGAGGATGAAAGGTAGATTCATGTTTTCTTTTGGAACTTTCTCATGAGATACACATACCTTTTAATAAGATGGCAGAAATTGGAAAAGAATAACACATTGAGTCTTAGTGAGAAGATGGAAAATCATGGGGCAGGTGTGATATCTGAGATTTTAGGAACACAGGAGTCGATGTGTAGATATTAGGCATAATAATGTGACTGAAACTGACATTCAGAAGGGAGCTAGAGTCAGTGACCAAGTTAAATGCTCTGGCCTGTAGGTGAGTTTTAACATGGGCATTAGTGGGGATCTCTAGGCAGAGTTGGAAGAGGGATAGGGACAGGGAACCCAAGAGCACTTTGGATCCCAACACTGAGAGATGTCTCTCCTGGATTAAAACCTTTAAAGTTTTAGCAGATGTAGCCAGAGAGATCAGAAAAAAAGGACACATGGAGTCTTGGTGGAAGCATAAAGGAGACTCTACAGGAGGTGTGGTGTGGAACCCAGGACCCAGGGCCCTTGACAGTGGAAGCCGTGACCATGATGAGCCTCTCTAAAAGCACACAAAGTAAAAGAAGACACGTGCCCCAGACAGGTCTCTAGGGTCTTGCATGAGTTTCAAGATCCCGTGGCTTCTGGAAGTCCCCCTGCACTACCCCTGTTTGATGCAGCATTGCACCAGCAGCAGCAGCAGCAGCAGCAGCAGCAGCAGCAGCAGCAGCAGCAGCAGCAGCAGCGGCACACCATGCATTACTTCTCCAGGCCCTTCAACTCTAACTGTAGTAATCTGGGCTCTAGCTTCAGCACAGTTCACCAGGGCCTTAGGATTTATAATACTGTGCAGCTCATTTGTAGCCCTCCCAACTAAAGATCCATGTTGAGCTTTTGGAAATGATTGCCTCTCTGAGTAGAGGTTGGTGTCCGGTCTGACAAACAATGCCGTGAACCTCAGTGATTTGCAGACCTTCATTGTTGATTCTGTTTTGATGACTGAAGAAAAAATTAATTCATTGTTGGGTGCAACTTGGTGCTACAAGTAAAGCTGTGCAACCCGTGCCTTACAAAAAAGAGGGGTTCGAGTTTCTCCCTCTCAGTGCAGTTCAGGCGACGTAGTCTGACTCTGCTGTACACCATTGCTGAGTTCTCCCTCACAGGGCAGTTCAGACTGCCCAGTCTGACTCTGCTGTACACCATTGCTGAGTTCTCCCTCATGGGGCAGTTCAGACGATGCAGTCTGACTCTGCTGTATACCATTGCTGAGTTCTCCCTCACAGGGCAGTGAAGCGAAGTATGGATAGGATTTAGCATGATGCCAGGGATGTGAGCTAAGGAGGTTAGTTACTATTCTCACAATCTTCATCTGATTACACCTTTAGTCAGGAGAATACACAGGCACTGGACATTGGCCACTGCTATTTTGGACTAAAAATAGATGCACTGGGGAGAAGGTTTAGTGGATAAAGAATCTTCTTCCATGCAAGAATAAGAACCTGAGTTTGATCCCCAGAACCCACATAAAAGATAGGTATGGTGACTTTATCATCACAGTGCTATGGAGGTAGATATAGGATGGTCCATAGGGTTCACTAGCCATCCATCCATCAACACAAATAGGGATATTCTGGATTAAAGTCAGAGATCTTGTCTCAAAACAACAAAAAAAGAGCCTTAGGAATGACACCCAAGGTTGACAATTCTCTTTCATGTACAGGAGCACACACACACACACACACACACACACACACACACACACACACACATCTGCACAAATCCCAACACATTCACACAGATGGATGTGTGGTGTTTGCTTTTAAGCCTTGCACACAGCTCCTGACCATGGGACAGTATGTACTAAAAGAAAACCTGAGGACAGGCTGCTGGTGAAATCACTTGACTTAGGAACAAAGGACCTTAAACGTATGTAAGCAGTATTTAATGTGAAAGCCATCAGATAGACTAAGGCTTTGCATCTCAGACAAGTGGCATTCTGAGATATATCCCATCATGCTCTAGAGGTTGTGTCCTTGCAGACTGTCTCTAGCGATCCCCAACGCTGCTCCAGACTTACCAGAGGGGAAAGTCATTTTCCTCTGTGTACGGTTATTTTCTTCCCAAAGATGGGTGATTAGAAGGCTCCAATCACTGATCACGTTCATAGCATTTCCTAGACAAGAAACGATAAGTACATCTTGTGCTCTATTGAAGATCTCACTAGACATTTGGTGCCTTTGAAATTGGAGTTTTGAAATCAGCGATTTTTTTTCCTCACCCAGGCTGCTCACTCAGCTTAGGATGCCACCCGTTCAAAAGAGTTTTATTTTTTTTCTCTTTTTTCCTCCTACCTCCTCGAGATTTTAGCAAGGTTTAAAATTCTGTAATGTTTAGAATGGAAACATCCTTGGAAAGCAAATGGCTAGGTCACTAATAAGTGACTTGTCTCAAGAGCCATCTATCCCAGTGAGCTTCATTTAAGGAAATTGCTCTTGAATGTTATTCTAAAATTAAAGATGGCTGCTGTGTGAGGCATCTAAGCATTGTGCTGTGACTGACATAATGGCCTTCCCCCTTTTCAGTTACTGTGAAGTATTCAGTGAGGGCACTGCTTCACACCATAGGTTGGTGGCTTCAATGACAAATGTCCATTGTCTGGAGGTTCTGGAGGGTCAAGATCAAGGCCTCAGATGACTGGTTTCTTCTAGTACGTTACTTCCCATGTGAGGGTGACCATCCTCTCCCTGGTCTGTTTCTGGACTTGCAGATGTCATGTCTGCATCTCCTCTGTCTAGAATAACCCTCTTCACACTGGATTTCAGAACTTGCCCATTTATCCTCACTGTCCCTTAAGTCCCTCTTAAACAACCCACTTTCCAAGTCAAGTCACATGCTTCTGTCCTCCGGATTAGAGTTCAGCCTGTGAAACTGAAGGAATAACCCAGTCGAAAACAGAGACATGGGTAATCCCCGCCCCCATTTTCCTCTGAATGTGTGTATAGTAAGTACATATATATGTGCGTGTGTTCAAATGTTTTGGGCACACCTGTGTGCTAGTGGTTATGTACATATGTGTGAGTGCCTGTAGAGGTCCTAGATTGAATTGGGAACCATCCCATTTCTCTCTTCCACCTTATTCATTCAACAGTATCTGTACCAACACAGCTAATTTTGCTAACTAGCTTGCTCTAGGGATCTTCTGTTTCCCATTATCTGAAGCTAAAATTACAAGTGCCCATTTATGTGATTCTTGGGAACCCAAACTCCAGTCCTCCCAGCCCTGGGGTTTCTAAAGCCACGTTCTTATTGGTAATGTTTCAGACCCTTTGGTGTGTGTGTGTGTGTGTGTGTGTGTGTGTGTGTGTGTGTGTGTGTGTGGTGTGTGTGTGTGTGGTTTGTGTGTGTGTGTGTGTTTGTGTGTACACTTTAAAGGCAAGTTCTCATTATTTGTTTATCCTAGGCTTTGAGGTCAGCATCCTGCCTCAGCCTCCCATCTGCTGGGGTTATAGCCTGCATCACCACATCACCGTGGCTGACAGAGACAATTTCTTCTCTTTCCCACACACAGTCTCTCTGTGACAGTCACCTATATTAGATTTAGCAGGAATGTGTCATTGTATTTTAGAATTTCCTCTTCCTCCCTTTTCCCCTTCAACTAAGAAAAGGCCGTGTCTCCGCATAGGGCTTTAATAACTCTGTTCTGTTTCATGGCAATCTTTAAGAGACTATCTCCCTCCCAGTGGCAATCTGCAGAGCCTTTGGATGATTTTCAGCTGAACCGCAGCTCTGGGAGGACCGTTCTGTTGACGCTATCTTTTACTTGTGTAGGGACAATAATATCATCCAATAAAAGGATGTATGCAATTAGATCAGCTTTGCGGTAATTATATGGATATTTTAGTTGTTCCATGCATTTAATTATGCTTTGTTAAACAGCCCATATTAGCTTTCAGTGGGGCAAGCTCTGGCTGGATGAATGCCAGGAGACTTGCACACTGCATATTCCACATGGTGGGTTTTCTGGAGACAAATGGATGAAAACCTTTGGGCACAAGGGTCATGATTACTTTTTCTTTCTGATTCTTTTCTATTAACAATTAGTTTTAATTGAAACATTCAGGATGATTCTGTCAAAAAAAATTACTTAAGTTGCCTGAATTTTTTTTCTAAGTAATACCTGGTTTTTGGAACCTTGAATACAGCACAGCGTATATCTGAGGAATTAGGAGTGCTTCCCCTCAGTTCTGTCAGTTGTCAGGCCTCATCCTGGGAGGGCAGGTACCACCCTGTTCTTGGTGTTTGGCACTTTCTCTCCTTCCTTAGTTCCTTTGCTGATGCAAATGAACACATATGCATAAAAAACATGCATGTGAAAACACACGGATGTGTATACAAATGTGTGTATGCAAACATTCATGTGCATATATAAATGTACACGTGAAAATACACTTGTGTGTACAAATTTGCATGTGCAAAGACACATGTGTACATGCAAATAGAAATGTAAACATACATAGAGGTATATGCAAATATATATGTTCATATACATGTTCTTTTAACAAAAGACAGGCCAGTCTCTACATTTTGTTCAGTCACTGCCTTTTCTCGAAAGGCATTGTTACTCTATTACCATTCTTAAAGCCTGTCCATCCTTTTTAATAGCTCCATAATTATCTGCAATGTGGCTGTGTTGTCATTTGCTCAGCCATCCCCTCACAGATATGCTTAAGGTTTTATCACCTAGAATTTTTCTGTTGTCTTCTGCTGAAATTCTTGTTCCTACGACAAGTAAGCTGTCTGTATTTCTTTAGTTTCAGTACTCAGATAAAAACTTTTTGCTTTTTGACATAAAACGATGAGCGAAAGTTGAGCTAATCTTTGATGTCAACAAATATTACTCTGGTTTTAACACAAAATCACCAGAGCCTTCCCAATTTACCTGGCCAGCACTGGGTATCAACTGTCTTTGTGAATTTGGATTTGACACATGGCATATTGTGGCCTCAATTTGCACATCTTGAATATTCATGATTTGCATGATTTTTTTCTTGTATGAATTATTTATGCAAAATACCCGTCCACTTGCAATAGGCTTATCTATGTTTTTGTTCACGTGAGAAAATTCTTGTTTTTTAAAGCAGCTTACTTGAACCAGCTATGCATGTGTAAGTGCCCGCTGCCACGTGCCCTTTGATTTTACCTGCACGATCTTTTCCATATGAAAGATTTTCACTTTTATCAGCAGCGTTAAGGACCTAGCTGTCCCATATTAAAATTCTATATAAAGAGCCTCTTATACTTTCTTATAATTTTTTATAGATCAGTATTTTATGCTGAAATTATATAAAATCACTTGCCATTTATTTTTAAAGAAAAGTGTGAAATATGCAGATTTTAAACAAGATACTCAGTTGTCCTAATGATGCCATCAATTTAATATTCTACTCATCACATTAAGTCCTGTGTGAGCATACACACACACACAAAAAAAAACATACACATACATGTGCACATACATATACTTCCTTCACTCTTATTTTTGCTCTTTATAATGATTCTCTCACTATTGCATACTAGAGGGTTTTGCTCAATTCACAAGATGCTATAAAATGAGATGGGAATGGCAGATCACGTTTGGAATACCAGCTAGGTTTCTGAGTATTAGCAGGAACTATATCCACACTGAGCCAAGCAATAGGAAAAGGTGTTGCTTTTTGGTCTGGAAAATTCTCAGGCTGCCCTAGACTGGGATCCATAAGGTCACATGTTGTCAGCAGAAATGGTGCTTCCCATGCCACTTCCTTCCTGCATTTGGTGTCAGTCTTGACTCAACCACTCTGAAGTATATGATGCTTACTAACTATCTGGGGTTCACCTCATTCTCTTAACAGTGGAAGCATGAGACTTTGAATCTCACATCCAGATCTAGATCATTTCCTCTCGTCAGAGGGTATATTTATCACTTTTCTTATAGCTATTATAAAATAGCCTCCAAAAGCAGCTCTTGGGGTATTTTGGCTCACAGCTCAAGAGTACAGTCCATCATTCATGATGGGAAAGACAAGGCATCAGGACCTTGAGGAAGATGTCACATTGCTCCCATTGCCATGAAGCTGAGAAAAATGAAATCACAGCACAGCTCAGTTTCTCCTTTTCATACAGCCCAGAATCCCATCTCAGGGAATGGTCTCACCTACAGTGAGCATGTATTCACACCTCAATAAACCCCCAGGCATGCACAGAACCTGTCTCCTGGATGGTTCTAGATCTCACCGAGTTGACAATTGTGGTCACCCATGGCAGAGACCACAGAGAGATCTGACTTTCTCATTGGCTCCAGTCACTCATGACATCACCATGATGGATAATTGGAATCACCTCTTCATCATATATATATATATATATATATATATATATATATATATATATGATATTACCTCGAGATAGGCAAAGTCAATAATGAAAATTTTAAATGTTATCAGAAAGAGTAGTTGACCTTTGGCTGCTAAAACTGTTGATGTTTTATAACACTTAATTTAATATGAAACAAATATCCATATTATTTCTTAAAAAGCACTCAACCCTTCAAGAGGCATTATTGCTATAAAGCGTACTATAATTGCTGGAGATGTTGGTCAGGTTTGAGCCAATGGGCAACTCTTTCATCATAATTGGTTCACCTAATTGTGCAAACTAAGAATCAGTGAGAAACATTCCACGATGCCATTTAAAGCTAAAAATTACCAACCAGAGTGACAGTAGCTAACTGGTAATAAAATTCTCATATGCTGATGGCAGCAGTGGAAATCAGTCTCTCTGAAGTGCCATTAGACGATGCACAGTGTCAACGTCAAAGCCTCAGATCCTCCTTAGGCAGAGTTTCATCCTGAACCAAGGGGCCTGTGTGTTCCCAGCTAAGTTGGAAGCAAGGAAACCTCAGAGGCTCCACTGCCTCTCCTCCCCAAACTGTAAATCCAGGCCTATCATATGAGTGCTGGGATCCAAACTCCAGTCCTCATGATTGCCCTGCAAGTGTTCTTAACTGGATCGTCTCTCCAGCCCTCAAGTGGTGGTTACCTTTTGAAAGTTGTCCCCCAAATGCACAAAAGTGCACCCGTGGAAAGCATTTGATGTAGCTTTATTCATAATATCAAAGTCATACCCCCTCTCTAATGAATGTTAGGCACAAACTGATTACAGAATGGCTGTCTAGCCATGCATTTGTCTGACATTTAAATAGAGGGCAATTACACATTTTTAACATCAAAAACCATTTTTAATGTAAAGAAAACAGCCCCTTAATGAAGATTTAGTGCTCAAATCATTGCCCTTGTTAGTATTTTGCAGCAGTTCACCCTAGAGTGGTCAGGTCACCCTGCTCATGCTTTGATTACACCTTCTGTATGGATTACAGCTCATATTCCAAACATTTAATTACTCAGCAAGAGCATTAATCACTTGGCTGAATATATTTCACCTTTTCTCCTTCCTGCACAATTTGTTTAAGCCAAGTTGACCGGATAGAAGTGTACTAAACACTAGTCGTCCTGAGCGGCAAAAGAGGAACTAAGCCCCTGGCAGGGAGGCCCTGGGGTCAGTTCTTGAGCTGTGGTTTCTTAGCTCAGGGCAAGACACTTGCCACCTCTAGTGAGTTTGTATCTCTTTTAGAAGAAGGACACAATCATCTCCATCTCTTATCTGCACTCTCATTATCATGAAGAGCAGATAGAGTGTGAGCCTCAGAGTCCTGGATGCACATGGACATATTGCTCTTTAGAGCTATGTTTTATTACTATTTATCTATCTCTCCTTCTTGTAAGGCATGGCTTTACTCCACTGAAGTGGTTGGCCAAGTCTGTATGTATTTGCAGAGTGAGGTGAAACAGATAATTTGGGAAAAGCAACAGTGGTAAGTGAGGTTCATTATATTACTGTCCATTTACTTTGTTTGATGGGGAGGAAGAGGACACTGTTACTATACCTTCTCTTAAACCCACTATTCTCTCTCTATGTCTGTCTCTGTTTCTGTCTATCTCTGTCTGTCTGCCTCTCTCATTGTGTGTTTGTGTGCCTCTGTGTCTTTGTGTCTGTGTGTTCACAGACAGATGCAGGTACACATGTGTGCACATGCACATTTAGACCAAAGGAAAATGTCAGGTGTCCTCCTTTAGGAGCCATCCATCTTGTTTCTTTTATTTGTCTATCTGTCTGTCCATCCATCCATCCATCCATCCATCCATCCATCCATCCACCCATCAGTCCTCCTATCCATTGTGACAAGGTCACCTGTAGCTCACATAGTAGGCTATGGTAGCTGGCTAGAGAGCCCCAGGGATCCTCCTATGTCTGCCCAGCATGTGGCTTACAAACGCATGCCACCATGTCTGAAAGCCACTATTCATTTTTAGCTCAGTTTTAATAGCTCTTTGAGAATTTTTGTTCAGTGTATTTTGATCATATTCATCCTCTTCCAATTCTTCCCAAATTCACCCCTACTTTGCTACCTTCACAACTCGTGCCATCTTTTTATAATTATTTTTAACTCATCCAGTAGAGTTGGTGCTGCCCATATATTCTTAGATATGTGAGCTTCCACTGGTGTGTGAGCAAAACACCAGAGGCCACAACCTTAAAGATAGTTGTCTCTCTCTCTCTCTCTCTCTCTCTCTCTCTCTCTCTCTCTCTCTCTCTCTCTCTCTCTCTCTCTCTCTCTCTCCCAACATCTATATGTTACAAATAGCACTTTAGCCATGGGTAGGATTTCATGGGTAGGATTTCATTTCCCCTCTCCATGGTCTGGTTTTGTCTGACTTGAGATTGCACAGGTCTTGTGCATGATATTTCAATTATTATAAATTCCTATGTGCAGTTGTCCAACAAGTCCAGAAAACAGTTTCCCTGAAGTCGTCTCATTCCCTCCCACTCTTTCTGTTCTCTTTTCCATAATGATCCATGGGCCTTTGGAGGAAAAGATGTGCTATAGATGTTCCAATTCAGGCCTGAACATTCTGCAGTTTCTCATTATTTGCACCTTGACCAGGTCTCTGTATTAATCACCATCTGCTGCAGAAAGAAGCTTCTCTGATGAGAGTTGAGAGAGGCACTAATCTATCAATGGAACTGAATTATTAGGAGTCAGTTTAGAAATGTTCATTCATACAGTGTTCATTTAGCAGCATAATGTTAGTTCCTCCCCTCCCCCAGCCTCAGTTCTTATCATCTGTTTAGCTTCAGGTTTGGAGCCCTGATATCAGAACCAGCAATGGATTTCAACCTGTAGAGCAAGCCTTAAATCCAATCAGAAAGTGTTGGCTCCTTCCATGATACTTACGCTACTTCTGCACAAATAGGCATGTCTTACCAGGTGTGTCTTTTTCATAGCAGCAGGGTTCCCAGCTGGGTAAGACTGATGATTGCTTTTCTCCTCTGATAGTGTCCATAGCACCTTCCAGCATAATGAAAGCTAGCACCTAGGGCTGAAGCTTCCAGGTTCTTACCAACTTAATTTCTCTGTGTGCCATGTATTCAGTGTATTTTACAATTCAAGTATGTGCAAATAAAAGGCCCAGTGCCTGAGCTGGCTTTTTGGAACCTAGTGCCTATGGTGAGAGACACTTTGCACAGCCTTGGTGCAGGGAGGAGGGGCTGGGACCTGCCTCAACTGAATGTACCAGGCTCTGCTGACTTCCTATGGGAGATCTTGCTTTGGAGGAGGTGGGAATGGGTGGTGGGTTGTAGCGGGAAGGCTGGGGGGTAGGAGGAGGGAGGACAGGGGAATCTGTGGTTGATATGTAAAATGAATAATGAAAATCTCTTCATAAAAAAAAAGGAGGAAAAGAAAGCCCAGTACTAGACAATGGGTTACCCTTTCTGGATTCATTAGCCAGTGAGGTCCCACTGACCTTCCACCCTCAAGCTTTATAGGCTGTTGCTGATGTTCATGGTTACCCTCCAGAACATGCTGCTAGAACCCTGTTGCTGAGGATGCCACGATATTAAATGTTAGCTTACAGAAAGGAATTAGGAAAGTTTAGTGCATTAGGCTTCATCCTCACAAGCTGGCTTTCATTTTCGTGTCTATCTTCAGTGTTTGGACCTTGCCCTTCTGGAGCTGGGATCACACATTAGGAGTAAAATGGCAATCACTGCCCTGCCTCTGAGGGTCCACTCAGTCCAGAGTTGTCCCACCAAGAGGTGTCTGTAGGACCGTCTGCTAAGTGTTCTGAGTACATGGCTGTGTATATTTGTGTCCATGTTTTCTGCTATTGCTTCTGCAGGAAGGCTGGAGTTGACTAGCTGTGGTGAGACATGTGGCCTGCAACACTGAAAACATTTACTGTCTGCCCTTCACAGAAAAAGGAAAGTTTGCTGACTCCCCATGGAGGCCAAACTTTAGTTGGAGTCACCATTACATAACTGAGATCTAGACACTGTGTGCTTCTGTGGGAACCACTGCTTTTAATCTTTCTAGCTAATCCTGAGTCTAAACTCAGAAGGGGTAGAAACTTCAGAACCATCATTGGGTACTGTCTTCTCAAGTACACTGTGGAATCATTGGCCGGTTTTCTGTACATTTCCAAATGTCTGCCATCTCTCGAGTGACATATGTTACTTAGCTTCAGAATTCTCTCAGCCACTTCTGAACTAGCTGCTACTAAGCCCCTTCTATCGGGGAGGAAACAGATGTTCAGGAGGATTTACATAACTCATAGAAGTTCTTGGAACTTTCCAGAGCCAAAATTCAAACTTGAGTCTGTCTAAATGTGAGCTGGTGGCTGCCCAGTCTCTTGTGACTGAACATATTCTTTGTCCCCCACTTTTCTAACTCCATGAAAGCACCACGGGGTCACAAAGGATGGGCAGGAAGAACCTGCAGAACGGCTAGATACAGAGTTTGAGAAAGGGCTTCTTGTTCCCAGCACTTTCGTTCTTAGAATGTTGCAACCAGACTACAGAATAAGTGAAGAAAAAAAATGAAACTGACTTAGATTTCCAAGTACAGGAGTGCAAAGAAACAGAAGGTCCTGAACTGGGGATTATTATTCCTGTGGTGTTGTGACCTTACTATTGTTAAATGAAGTGTATTTTAATCATTCATGTAACTTAATAATTAATACAAATTATATTTGATATAATAAAATTTAGTAAAGTTAAATTGGATTAATGTATTCATTAATTATGCTAATACAATTAAATTAAATTGATATGGAGTCAATGAACTAATGCATGGAAACTGTGGTAATATCATCAAGTAAACAGATCACCCTCGTCTAACACCCACTCCTATTAGTTTCATACATCAGTACTGTATTTGTATCATTTCCAGCTCTTTTCTTCACATCTCCAACTCTTCTCATGTCCCCTACTTTCTCTCAAATTCAAGACTTTTCTTCAATTATTATTGTGCATACACACACACACACACACACACACACACACACACACACACACTAATATACACCCTTTTGAGTTCATTTACTGCTGTTCATATGTACATGTATTTAGGACTAACTAATTGGGATTGGATAACCTTCCAGGTGGTTCATCCCTGGAAAAAACTGACTCTTCCTCTCAGAGCTAAATAAGGATATATAGACATGTCTGTCTGGACAGTTTGAGTTCACAGGAGCTGAGCTTTCCAACCTGCGGCATGTGTGTCTGGAGCAGACCTCTGTGCTGTGAGACAGGAGTCCTTAGCTGAAGGGAGGGAGAGCTTGTTCCCCGAAGCACATGCTCTGGGGAGAGAAGGTATCCTGCTTTGTATTAGCAGGAAATAAGGGGTGAGGATTAATTCAGCAGTGTGGTAAGTGCCCTGGAGGCCCACGGCTCTGCGTTTGCCCCCCAGCACTTATAAAACAAAACAAAAAGAAAGGAAGGAAGGAAGGAAAGAAGGAAGGAAGGAAGGAAGGAAGGAAGGAAGGAAGGAAGGAAGGAAGGAAGGAAGGAAGGAAGAACTCACCAAGCCGGAACCCAGAATGAAACTAAAGGTGACAAACATGGATGACAAGAGCAGATGCACAGAGCTTGAGACCCAGACCCCACTGAGCTTCCCTGTTGGTAGGTACTAGATCGATGGCTGCAGAACCTTGCCAGGGAATATGTGTCTCATCTTCTGTGAGTAGTAGTTAAGTATAGAATACGACAAACAGTAAATTAGAATGCCATCTTTTTCTTTTAAATAAAGTTCTTAAGTTGGACCATGCAGCCTATCTCCCTTCATTTACAATTGATGTCTACATTTTGATGGCAGTCTACAAATGTGTTGGGCCATATTCATAGCTATCCCAGGATGCATTTTGCCTACAAGTTGCAGGTTAGACATGTGATAAAACCTGCACTAAATGAAACATGTGATCAAAGAGAAAAAATAAAAATCCTAGGGGCTGAAGAGATGTCTCAGTAGTTAAGAATATAGTTAAGTAGTTAAAAAAAGTAGTTAAGTAGTTCATTATTTCTGCAGAGGACCTGAATTTATTCTCAATTCATAATTGCCAGTAACTCCAGCTCCTGGGGATCCGATGCCCTCTGCTGGTCTCCATGAACAACTGCACTCATGCACATACATCAGTTCAGATGTACATACACACATATATTTTAAAACAACAAAGGAACTTAAGTCAGGTTTCTTTGTCACATTTCTCTTGTTCCTCTTCTGACAAGAGCACCTTTTATAGCTGAGAAAACCAGAAAGTATTAAAGAAGCTTGTTTGCAGCCTCTCCTCCCCCAGGGACATGGGGAGGTTGATGGAGGGTTGTTCAATGGGATGGAATCTTTAAGTACCCTCCTCTACAGAGCAGTTATAATGCTTGAGAATCTTAGAGACTCATTTGTTCTGAATGCCTTGGTGATAGGACCCCTATACTTACTGTAGGTTATTTTAAAAATAATAATTGGTAAAATAATTTCTTCATTTTCATTCAAACCATTTCTTAGGAAATAGATTATTAGATTCTGAAATTATATATTTAATACATTTTAAGTTTAAAATGATTTATTGATAACTTGGATGGAAGAAAGGAAGGCAAAATTATGCCCCTGCATCACAAAGTTTAATCCCTACTGTGACTGTGCGAGAGTCGGGAGGATGAAAAGATTTGTGCACTAAAATAAGGCACCAGGGCTGGCTAGAAAGCCCAGCTGGTAGAGGCCTTGTCAAGCAACCATGAGGACATGCATTTAAACCCTAGAACCCATTTAAATGAGGAAGGAGTGGTGGTGCATGCTTGTACTCCCAACACAAGGGATGCTAAGACAAGAGGGTCCCTTGGGTCTCCCTAGCCTCTGCCCTGTACATCAGCTGATGTAGCCACCTCTTTGTGCCTTCATACAAACTGTTTCTTGTCCTTAGAATGTTCTTTCCCTTCAGCTATACTGGAGTTTTGGAAAAACTCCTATGCATGCTTTAAAACCCAACATACTGTTTCCCACCTTTTGAATTCTCTGAAAACTGGCTCTGCTTATCCCAGAGAGCACACCAGAGCCAATTATTTTCTATCACTTATTGAGGTAGTTATAATGCTTGTTTATGTTAGGATCATCTTTGTTATTTTCTTGCTGTGATCAGCTTTGGAATCTCAAGCCTAACAAGGGTTCTGTGTTTACAGCAGGTATTCACTGTGTGATGTCGGGAGAATAAATGCATCAGTCATTTTTGTGTAATAGTTTCTTGTCAGAATACATCTCTATGCTTTCAGGTGAAATGAATGAATGAATAAACAAACAAACAAATAGATAAATGCAGAAAAGTCCCTAGGACAGGAAAACCTGTATTTTCTTTGTGCTGAGCACCCCTACAGCTGGCCCATGAGCCCTGAAAGACTGTGAGCCTTGGGTTGAGAGATGGCTCAGTACATGCACCTATGAGGACTGGGGTTTGGATCTCCAGAGACCCACTCACATGCTAATGGGGCACAGGGGCCTTCCAAAGCAAGCTCTCTAGGGAGACTGGCTTCATCCGTAAAATCTGGGCTTGGCTGAGAGATCCTGTCTCGGTGAATAAGGTGGATGAGACCTAAATAATTATTCCTAACATCAACCAGGAGCTTCCACAGGCACACATACACACATGCAAACATGCATGCACACCTACCACACACACACACACACACACACACACACACACACACACACACACACACACACGAAAATAGGAAAAGAAAATCAAAGGATTTTGAGCTATAAGGAAGTGGCTCATTCATCCCAACAAGGGGTATTTTGTTTGTCTGCAAGGCAAAGGACCCGAGGCACTTTTGTAGGCTGAAGGTTGGCTATGTTCTGAGCTGTCTCAGCTGCCTGTGGTGGTTGGGGCAGGTTGAGAAGTGTGACTTGGTCATCTCAGGCAGTTGACTTGGCTCAGAAGCATGTAAGGTTGGGGAAGGAGCCTGGAACTGAGGAGGACCATGTATAGTTCCTTTATCTCTGTTGTGAGCAAACTGACAAACAGCAGTGTACAAGAGGAAGGACTGCTTGTGCTTCCCAGTTGAAGAAAGGATGTAGTCAGTCATGATGGGAAAGGCATGGTGGCCGGAGCCCGAGGCAATGTATGCAGCCAGGAAGCAAAGAAGGGACAAGTGGGGTCTGGGCATGACAACTTAAGGCTGGGCTCCTGGGAATCATTCCCTCAAGTGAGGCTCCACTTCCTAAATTGCACAGGGGACCAAGTGATCAAACTGAGGGCCTGTGGGGACATTTCACATTCAAACCACAAGAGACCAGTCAAGGAAACAATGTATCCAAATCTGTCTTTCTCTGGGGTCAATAGGTTCTTTTTGTTGTTGTTGTTTCCGAGACAGGGTTTCTCTATGTAGTTTTGGTGCCTGTCCTGGATCTTGCTCTGTAGACAAAATTGGCCTTGAACTCACAGAGATCTGCCTGGCTCTGCCTCCTGAGTGCTGAGATTAAAGGCGTGCACCACCGCGCCAATAGGTTCTTTATTCTGTTTGCTTCCCCTAGTCCTGCCTTCTCCTTTCCATTCCAGACGCCCCTCTCCCTCTCTATAGACACCTTGCTTATTTGTTTATTTTAGTTTGTCCCTATTTTTGTGTATGTGTTTGGGGGGCTACACATGCACTTGTGCTTGTAGGCATGTGGAGGCCTGAGGTCAACCTCAGATGTCTTTCTCAGTCTCTCTTCCTCTTGTGTGCCTAGACAGTATCTCACATACCTGGAGCTCACCAGTTTGTCTGGACTGGCTGGCCAGGGAGCCCCAGGGATTCACCTGTCTCCACTGGGACTGTAAATGCATCACAGTGCCTGGCTTTTCCAACATAGGTTCTGAGGATCAACTAAGGTGTTCATGCTTGTGGAGCAAGCATTTTTCCAACTATCCCAACTGCACCACCTCCCCAGCCTACAGATGACATCGACATCATAAAATCCCTTGGTCTTCTAAGTCAGCTGTTCTGTCTTTCTCCAAACACCAGACCTTTGGGAGAGTCTCCAGTTGAACCACATACATGATTGCTGGACAGTGCCTGGCTGAGGAAGGGTGTAAGAGAGGGGAAAAGGATGTGATTGACATCTCTGCAATAGACATGGCTGAGATGATGCAAGCTCCTTCATAACCTTCTTGCATGGCAACTGTTCCATTTTGTAACCCTCAATAAAGGACACTCAGAAGCATTCAACATGCCCACTCCTATTCTGTGCATGGCTAAGAGGCAATCAGGTCACTGGGACTAGGAGTCAGACAGCATCCTGTTGTGTCTGTCACATGATGACACACTCCTGACACCTTACAGGGCAGGACACTTGGGTAAAGGGTGATTGATCATCTTTTTCATGACTGATTGTTTCCCAAACTCTATAATCTCCTGTTTAGGGAAGTCTGTGCTTAATTGTAATAGGAAGAAAGCAGGAGCTGTGAGGAAAATCTCTGTGTGACTATCTCCAGCTTTGCACAGTTGTGGTATAACCTGCAAAAGCACCAGAAATTGAGTGTCAGCACAGATGTACCTCTCCACATCTCCACCCTAGAGCCAGACTGTCACTGATACCTGAGAAAACGTCTCTCTCTCCCAACCTCAGCTCTCACAAGCCTTAACTCACACCACAGCTCTCTTTCTACCTATGAGTCTGTTATGTTTTCTGGCCATTCTTGACCACGCCTCTTCCTTAAGGCTGTCGAATGGCAGAGCACATGCCTACTTCCTTCTGTGGCCATGATGTGTAAAAGATGGCATGTGCTTGGTTCTGGTGAAACAGACCCATGCAGTAATAAATGCTAACAACCTGTTGATGTGAAAAACAGTTCTCATACCAAAGGGAACGGAGCTGCTTTATTATAGAACCAAATGTGAGTGACCAAGGCCTGAGTGTGCTGGTTCTGGGGACTTCTAAGACCATGTTCCAACGTAGGCATGGCTTCATGAAGTTCTTATAGTTACAGCATAAAACAAGGTCATAAATTGGGGCACTCTTCAAATACACAGTGGGAATATCAAGCAGGCAAATTATAACAAAGTGGGGACATCTGTGCTATGGGTTCCAGGTGTATGAGATGACATTCTCAGCTGTGGGGTTGGTGGGAGCTAGAAGTCTGTACAGTCCTGAAGGTTTCATCTGATAGTCACAGGGACTGAGTGGTTGTCACTCACAGTTGATTGACTGTCAGACACAGAGGTGGGCAATGAATGGCCCTAGATAATCTGCAACATTCCAATTCTCAGCAACCACAGCAATTACATAGAATCAGTTAATCAGCCTTGTATCTTTAATACAGGTGCTGCCCTCCCCCCCCAAACTTCCAGAATCATCTCCTAGGTTGTGTCCCCATTTTTTCCCTCCATCTTAGTATGATTTACTTTCCCCAACACAGTTACAAAAATCTATAATGCCTCTCTTATTTTTGGTAATGAATTCTCTCTGGGTCACGGATTGTCCATTCTGTTTCGTTAAGATGAACCAGGTAGAAGTAATAACTGTGGGAATAGAGGAAAATGAAGTGAATGTGAGCAAGAGAAGTTGAAGGACTAGAGCTTGCTGTGGCAGGCAAGTCAGGAAGCGCCGCTTGTGCTTTGGTGGAGACTCAAAAACAGGCAGCGTGTGTTGAGGGGGCCCTTCTGCCATGAAGTGGGGCCCTTCATGGTAGAAAGCAATGGAAGCCTTCAGGTTTGCCATTGTGGGAGGCTGCTGGCCTCTTCCCTTCCTTGAGTGAAGGTCTGCTTCTCTCCTGACTGAAGGCTTTGTCCTTCACCCCTCTCCTGACTGGATACTGCTTGTGACTGAAGGAGCAGGTGCGCACCCAGGAGAACGCTGGGATTTCTCTGTGTCCTTGCAAGTTGAAAGTGGGTGTAAGCATTGGAAGTGCTGTCAGTTACTCACAGATCCCAGCTGGTGTCCCGCCAAGGCTTCCAGAGACCTGTGCTGCCTTTCTTAGAGTGGGTGCTGGAGGAAGGGGCCTGGCTACCCCGGCTTCCTGGAATGGTTACTGAAACTGGGGAAGGATTGGCTTCCTGAGTTGACTGTGCAAACTACAGGTCAGAGGTCACTTTTCAGAGAATGGCTTCAGTATCTATTAAGGTAGCCAGTTTCTTATGGGAGGAAGAGAAGGAAGAGAAGGAAGAGCTGAGGGTGAAAGTGAGGGGGGAGGAAAGAAGGGATAGAAGAAGAGAAAGAAAGGAAAGAAGAGAGGGAAGGAGGGATGAGAAAGAAATGGAGAGAGGAAGAGAGCAAGGAAGGAAGGGACAGGAGATGTGTTGGTTTGAATCAGAAATGTCTCCCATAACCTCGCGTATTTGAACACTGGGTCCCTTCTTGTTGCTGCTGCTTTGGGACATTCTAGAACTTGAGGAGGTGGAAACTTGCTAAGGAAATGCACCACTGGAGGTATGCTTTGAGTGTATATAACCTCACCCTGCTTCCAGTTCTCTCTCCATGCTTTGCGTGTGTGTGTGTGTGTGTGTGTGTGTGTGTGTGTGTGTGTGTGTGTGTGTGTGTAGATGTGATCTCAGCTTCTAGCCATGAGCACCTGCTGTCCTGACCCCACCCCATGACAGACTTCTCCCTCTAGAACTGTAACCCCAAATGAACTTTTATCCATAAGTTGCTTTGGGTCACGGTGTTTTATCACAGCACAAAAACTAACTAATAACAGGGTGAAAGGGGAAGAAATAAGGAAGGAGGTGAGGAGGAAGAAAGTGAGGAAAAACCAGACTTGGTGCTATTCTCCACTTTCTAATTTCTAGATTACCCTTGGAGCTCTGACTGTCCCCATGTCAAGGGACAGCTCATTCCGGGGCTGGCAGTCTGTCCTTGGAACCTTTCAGTCAGATTCCATGGCTCAAAGGCCTTGCTGTGCAAGGCAGAGAGATGCTTCTCCTGTCACTCAGACAGACAGGAGCCAAAGGCTTTGAGGAGGCACTTGAAGAATTCTCCTTGTGTGGTTGTGCGGGGTGTGTTGTTCAGGTAATTTAACATTGATTTTAGTTTAAAAGGCAATTAAAACAAAATGGGCAGCCACTAGCCACTTAGGTTAAATAAGCTTAGATTTAAATCACTTCCCATTACCACCTTTGTTTTCCAAGGGGTTTGAGCTCCTCTATGCTAATTTAGTCAGCTGTAGTGTGGAGGCAAGCAGGGCAGGTGTGAAGAGCAGGCTGTGGAGCTGAGGCTGTGTCCTCCTGGAAGCCACTCCATAGTATATGAAACTGTTTTTTTCAGGCCTTGCCTTGCCCTAGGAGTCTCCATTTCATATGAAGTTTGTGAATCCATTTTGCAGTAAGGAGATTGCAGCCCTGGGTGGACCCAGAAACTGCACCATCTGTCAGGAACACCCTCTCCAGCACAGACTGATGGTTGGCTTATTTCTGGTAACCCTTGTTTGTTGGGGTAAATTGAGACAGTCCCAAGAACTTATCAGACACAGCAGATCAAGGAAAGGGGGAAGCTGCCTTGCCTGGCTCCTACACAGTGACGGACACCTACCGCACTAATCTACCCTCTGATACCTGGTTATGTTAGGGATGGACAAGCAGATTTCCCAGCTGCCTCTAGGGCTTCAGCGGGGCTTGGTCTCCTGATGTTAGGCACACCAGCCAGCCTGCCTACCCACCTGTTTACCCCAATGGACCTGGTCCCGACCTTACTGTCTTCTGCTCTTGGATCTAGGTCAACCATTCTTCTCACAGATGAGCTCTGAAGCTTTGCTCTCAAGTCCTGACTCCGTCAGCCCCACCAGCAGCTCCCTCCCAACTTTGGTCTCGTTTGGTGTCTCGTCAACACAGCCTCTCCCTTAGGCCCCTTCTGAAACCTTTCCAACTCCACCACAGCCTCTTTACTGTGTTTAGTATTAGTAATTGAGGCTGGAATGAGGAAATCTGCATTCCCCTCAGCCAGATAACCAGGGCAGGCAGGATTGTCTGGCAAACTGCTGCCATTAAAACCTGTTAAACCTTGTAAGTTTATTGTTATCCATTAGATTCAGAGACTGTGGGAAGGTACAAATGTTCCCTGTGGTTCATCTCATGACAGGGGCCCAGCCAAGAGACACCTATCCCAAGAAGAAAGGTTTGCAGAAACAACACCCAGGGTGAGATGGAGTTTCTTTTATTCACTTCCAGGACTATTGAGGAGTGTAAGCTTCCAGGATTTGAGGCTCTCTCTCTGTATGTGTGTGTGTGTGTGTGTGTGTGTGTGTGTGTGTGTGTGTGTGTGTGTGTGTGTGTGTGTTCATACGTCAGTCCTTGCTTGCTTGAAATAGGTTACTTGTTTTCTGCCCCAAAGAATATTCTAGGCTAACTAGCCTGCAAGCTTCTAGGGAGCCTCCATTCTCCACCTCTCTTGTCTCTCAACAAGTGATGGGAGTACCACATCAGACTTTTACTTGAGTCCTGGGGACTTGAGCTCAGCTCCTCACACCTGCACAAAATGTGCTTGCTTTACTCACTGAGCAATCTCCCCAGCCCAGGATCTGAGCTCTTCACATGTGCAATCCTAAAAGCAGAGCCCGTGTGGAATTGGTCTCACTGGTTGGTGTTTCTCCTGTACATGTGTCTGCCACCACAGGCAGAGAACGTTCATTGTGGCATTATTTAGTGCAGAGGAAGAGGAAACGGCTTCTTGTTAAAGTAGGATGCTGTCCCCTGTTAATTTCTGACGCAGCCACAAACATCCCTGGTATGTTATTGCAAAGTACAGAAGATAATAGGCAGTTTATATGGTAAAGTGCCATTTATGTGTTGATGGCATTTTCATTCTGTAAGCCATGGAAAATAGCACCAAGTGGATAGATTTGCAGTAAAACCTCACATGTTGTTGTCTTTGGTGTTAAAACAATGAATGGCTTTCTCTTGTGCTTTTCCAAATTTCCTAAACATTCCACAATAAATAATGAGTATTCATTGGTCTTATAGTTACTATTTTGTTCTTGTGTGCATGTCTCTGCATTGTTATGTGTGTGTTTGTGCATGCATGAGTATGCTTACATGCTTTGGAAAGAAGGGCAAGGGTATATCAATCACTCTCCATTTTAGAGATTTATTTTATTTTTAATCATGCAGGTGCACTTGTGCGTGCAGGTGCTCCTAGGGGCCAGAAAAAGGAACAGGTCCCCTGGAACCAGAATGACAGGTAGATGTGAGCCTCCTGCTGTGGATGCTGGGAGTGGATGTGCTTCCTCTTGCAGGAGCAGGGAGCCCTCTTTCGCCTTTATGTTTTGAGACAAGGTCTTTCACTGAACTTGGAGCTCGCCAGTTTAGTGGCTAGGGTTGCCAGTCAGTGAATCATAGAAATCCTCCTGTCTCTGTCTCCTCAGCACTGGGATTATGGTTGTGCCTCTCCTCACCCAGCTTTTTGCATGATTTTTGGGTGCTATCACTCAGGCCTCATGTATATATACTGTGCACTTTATGTGTTTCCCCGGTCCTGGCCTTACAATCATTAACAAAATATTGAATGCATGCTTACTTGTGGCTGTGCCTCGAGAAATATCCCTCACAGTGGTGCCACCGGGCCACACTGACTCAAGAATGAGGCTCTGTACGTGCACTGAGGAGGCAGGCAGGACTTTCTATAAGGAAAGAAGGAGAGAAGCCTTCACTGGTTTTGCAAGACAGGCCCCTCACTTGGCCCTTATTAGTAGTTTCAAGGCAAACCATTTGGTAGGGAACTGCTTTAAATATACACTGGTGTGGCTGGAGAGATGGCTCACCAGTTATGAATACTTGACCTTCTTCTAGAGGCTCTGAGATCTGTTCCCAGTACCCAGGTTAAACAGCTCACAACCACCTGCAACTCAAGCTCCAGGGTCCACTGCTCTGGCCTCCCTAAGTGCTTGCACACACATGGTATACACTCACACAGACACATACACATTGACGGAAATAGAGCTTTAAAAATATGCACAGGTGATTCTTGTGTATGTCTATTAATAACTGTGATAATTTGCCACTGGCCAAGGGGGAGTAACAGTTCACAGGTGGGAATGTAGGAACAAGCCCACCCTCAACTGTGTGCTCTCCCACTACAAACTGCCTCACTAACTCGCCCTTCTCAGTCTGAAGAGATTATGAGGTACTGGGACAAAGAGCAGCATTAGACCCCGCCGTACTCATCCTGTGAAGTTACAGTGTGGTTGCTATGTAATTTTAGTGTAGGATGTTTTGTTTTTTCCTAGATGGGGGCTGTTTTGTGCTTTTGTGTGGGAAATATTTTCAAACTAGTGAAAAAGTGGTATTTCTGTAGGATGAGGCCTATTTTAGCAGGTCACTACCACAGCTTTCATGGAGGAAGATAAAGGATAAGATTGTTTTAAATAAAAATATATTGTGCATTGAGGCCTAGCAGCATAGTTTTCCTAAGAAGAAACAATTAGATGCTGAAAATTACAAAAAAAAAAAAGTTAATGGGAAGTATACCATGCTTTTCTTTTCATTCTCTCTGTCTCTGTCTCTCTGTCTCTGTCTCTGTCTCTCTCTCTGTCTCTCTGTCTCTCTGTTTCTCTGTCTCTCTCTCTCTCTCTCTCTCTCTCTCTCTCTCTCTCTCTCTCTCTCATGTATGCAGGTGTGCATGCACACATGTGCATGCATGTAGAGACCAGACCGACCTTGGGTGCCTCCGATCACTATGCACCTTCTCTTTTTCGTTTGGAGACAGTTTCTCATAAGGCCTGTGGGTCTCAGACTAGACTAGGCTGGCTCCTGCCTCCACATGGCAGACCTAGGATTATGAGTGTACATCATGCTGGACCTTTAGATGAGCCCTAGTGATGGGACTCAGGTCCTTATGCTCGCATGGCAAGCTCTTTGCAGACTGAGCGTTTCCCCACCTCAGAATGCAGTGTGTTTGTTTTGAAGGGTTGTGTTACTGTTGGGAGAGAGAATCCAGTCCCCGGGTGAAGAATAGACACTGGTGGTGACAGTCACCACCATGCAGATGGGCAGGGCTCCTCACACTTCTCTTTTATTTACCTCTCTTTTAAAATGGAGAAATTGAGGGGGAAATGAAAACAGAACCCTTATTTCCAACTCAAGACTCTGCTCCTCCTGAGTGATATCTTCCAGATATGTCTACCTATTAGGGGCACACACTTCTTTTGTTTATTTATTTTTAGTTTTTTGAGCCTTGGTACATAGTTCAGGCCAGCCTTGAACCCACAATCCTCTTGCCTTAGCCTTCAGAAGGCTGGAATCATGGGTGTGTGTCACCATGTTCAGCTACACTGACACTCTGTAAAGGTGTTCACCCACATACTGTTTACACGGAAAATGGGACATAAACACTAATGTATTCGTTCTTATACTAAAAAAAAAGGTGAATATGCACACATGGATACTTATTTCAATTATATATATATATTTTATAATGATAATTATAAATCAATATAAAAATCCCAATCCCCCCATGTCAGGGCCACAGGATTGAACTTAGGGACTCACACATTCTATAGGTTATTATTATTTACCAAAAATGTATGTCCATTTGTCTTAGTTAGCATTACTATTGCTGTGATGAAACACCATGACCAAAGCAACTTGGGGAGGAGAGGGTTTACTCCATTCACAGTTCCATAGAACAGTTCATCATCAAAAGCAGTGAGGGCAGGAAATCAATGGCAGGAACTTGGAGGCAGGAGCTGATATAGAGGCCAGGGAGGGGTGCTGCTTGCTGACTTGCTCACATGGCTTGCTCAGCCTGCTTTCCTATAGGACCCAGGACCACCCTCCCAGGTATGGCCCCACCCACAATGGGCTGTGCTCTCCTCCATCAATCACTAATTAAGAAAATGTCCTACAGCTGGATCTTATGGAGACATTTTCCCACCTAAGGCTCCCTCCTTTCAGAAAACGCTAGCTTGTGTCATGTTGACATAAGACTAGCCAGGACAGTCTTCTTCCCCTCTTTAACTCTCTATGTAGTGATGCATATGTAGAAATTGTATGTTTGCTCTAGTTTCTGCTGCTCTATAGTATTCCAGGTTAGGATATGCTAATTTTTTAAAGTTCAATGGATATTCAGTTTATGATGTTTCCTCCTTTTATGAATGGTGGAAAATTATGTCAGAGAACACACCTTTTGAGTATGTTTTTAGGACATGTGTTAAACATGAATCTGCTTGCTACTTGCTGGGTGTGCATGCTTTCCCAACAACGATCCTGTGCATGTGGAGTGCATTCAGGATGCTCTTCTCCCATTCCTGGAAATATATCTATTCCCTCCATCCTTTCCTTGTGGAGTAGGAGGAAGGAGACAACCTTGTCCCAGCATCATCTTGTCTTGTAGCTCCAGATGCTTGTGGAGACCCCTATTTCCCTGTGGATAAATGCGGACACTGTTTTAACTCTTTGCTGTGTCATTTCCACATGAGAATAGCAATTTATATCAATAACCAGGTCTGGCAACATCTGCCAAGGTTGTCACACTCAGTGATTAAATGGCCATATGTGCCCGAGAACACAGGGACAATGAGGCTGTAATTAGGATTCTCTGCCTCCCCACTGGCCACACGTTCTGTGTTTCTCTTCGAATAACCTTGCTTTTGTGAACTGATTTGTGAATCAAATTATCCCACTGAGAATGAAGTTTGTGCTGTGATAATACTTTATAGCCATGGATCTCAGTAATTTCACATGGCACCAGCAAACTGAAGCCTAAACATCTTTCTTCCTTTCCCCCTGTTTCTGTTGAGGAAAGCATCCAGGGTGTGATACAGGTTAGGGAGTTAACTTCGGGTCTGCAGATGTGGCTCAGTGGAGGAGGAAGGGTCACAAGGCCAATGTCATCCTCAGCCACATCATGAGTTCCAGGCTAGCCTAGGAAACACAAAACCACGTGGAATAAAGCGGGGAGCTGAGTCTATTCTGTACCACGTCATCTTTGGGAACTCATTTTTACCTGGCGTCTTCTTTGGCCTCCTTTAAATGTCGCTGTTTCCAGGAAAGGCAAGCACAAGAAACACAGAACTCCTTTTAACACCACAAACAAACTGAAAACACCATCTTAATGCCATAGCCAAACGCACTTCAAATGGAGGGAGAAAACCCCTTGTCATTTGCTTCCTGAGGTGACAGAGACAGGTGATGATTATGTAAGGACTTGGCACATCCCAGAAAAACCCTGGAAATATGGCCTCACCATGGAGCTGCAATAAATGTGGAAGTAAACACTAGAGAGATTTATCGATTTTTAAAATTTGCTTACCAATATAGAAAAGCATCATTCACTGTGTGTTGGGTCTTCAAGTATTAAAGAAGGTGACTTGGTGGGACAGTGAACACCCTTCACCAAACGCTGGATACGTGTGTGTGTGTGTGTGTGTGTGTGTGTGTGTGTGTGTGTGTGTGTGATATGCTCAGTTTTTGTATATGTAGAATTATAACATCCAACTCACACACACTTGAAGAAGTAAGGGCATTCTAGTGAGTGTACCATGTAGTTCCCACAGTAAGAAAGAAAGGAAATAAATTGTTTTACATCAAAAAGTCCTGCTTCCACAAACAAGGAAGGTGTAGTTTCTACAGAGAGCATCTTTGTGACATGGGGGAAGTTAGAAACAAGCACCACTCATACTTAGTTGACACCTAGTTGAGAATACCACACACACGGTGTCCTGGTGTCCGGAGGGATCTGTGAGGGCTTTGGGGAGGGAATAGGACATTTGCCTGGCTGCTGATGTTACTGGAGGCAAATCCACTTTCAAAGCCGATTTTTTGAACTTCCACCAAACGTTTTCATTCCTTCAAAGCAGGAGCAAAGTTCAGTGCTTTCTCATTTAGCAAAAGAGCTGGTAGATTTGAGATGCCAAGGAGTCAACCCCCCTCTAGGGGGTACAACTGCCTCTTGGGGGAAACGGAGGCAGGCCATCAGCTGTGGTATGGTGGGGCAAGGGTTCTCCCAGCCTCCCCGGAATTCCTTCATGAAGTCGCATATTGGAAGTCATAAATACTGGCCATAGACATTGTGAATAATGCAGGGAGTAGCGTAAGTAATTGCCAGCGCTGATATCCTGCCTTGGACATCTCATTGCTCCTGAGTTAAAATTGGTTGTCAAGTGAGGACTCTGGGGACCGTGCAAGGTGCCCTATTCTGTCATGTGGTACATATTTAATGCTTGAAAGAACAAGGGGAGAGACACATGCTGGAAAGGGGGGGTGCCCTCCGTTCTACACTTTCCAAGTGCTTGGGAAAGGAGGGTGACATGCAGTTCTTCCCTCCGTTGCTAGACTTTGCAAAAAATTGAAATAAAAACCAGGCGTCCAGTACCGACTGTCCATCATTTGGCTGTCAGCACTGCACGGCGGTGGGCTTGTCTTTGTGTGCTCCTGGCGCTTTGATTACCTCCCCGCACCGGGCGCTCGCTCTTGCGCCGCGTGCCTGCTGGATCTCTGGCCTTCTCGCTTGTTTGGGAGGCCTTGAACACCTGCTGGTGGCTGGAGCAAAACAGCTCTGGCCGGTGAAGGCGCGGCCAAGCCCAGCAGAGAGAGCTGGAATCATTGACATTGCTAGCACGTGGGTACCATTCGCTGCTGCTGCCCCGGCACTTCTCCCGCCTCGCGTTTCTCCCAAAGCGAGCTAGCAAGAGAGGGAGCAGGAGGCGCTTTTGCAGCGGGCGATGAAATCCTGGCAGCTAATTGCAGTCGTGGGAGATGCCCTTCAGGTAAGGCGAGCGAGGGAGGCTCGGAGACACTGTGGGAGGGGGAACCAGGGACTGAATGGGAGGGAGGGAAAGCAGTGCTGGCACCAGCATCCGAGCATCTCGGAGCCCGCTGGACTGATGCTCAGGAGGAGGGCGCGCAGGGACGGGGGCGGGCGGCAGGGGGAGGAGTGTGCGAATTGACATTCGGGGCCGCCTGTGGCAGGCGAGCCGCTGCCAGCCGCTGTCCAACGTTAGCGCGGAGAAGGTGGCGGGCGGGCGTGTGCGCCTCTGGGGCCGTGGATCAGAATCCGGACCTGGCGGTGGATGGAGCCCAGGGAGCTCTGAGAGGCAATGGCAGGACGCAGATGTGTGTGCAGCGAGTGAATTATACGGTGTAGGTAAGTTCAGCTCCGGAGTCCCGCGGGATGCGATCTGGATTCGCCCTGGGCTTCCGGAGGGTCCCCTCAGTACCTGGGGAGCTTAGACCGGTTGGGGGACCAGAAGGTAAACTGATTCGTTTTACCAACTGGAAGTTCGCGGGGAACTTCCCTGTTAATAGCCATTGGCTCTGTTGAACTTTATTCCCAGAGATGAATAAGCGTTTATAAAGGATTGGTGTTAGAAGACCCGCAGGCTAGGGTTGTTTTTGTTGTTATTTTGTTTTGTTTTGTTTTTGTTTTTTTGTTTTTTGAGAGCAGTACGTACAGCTTTGCAAAGAAGATAGAGGTTGGGGGAAAATGAATGGGCAGATGGGCCGCGCGTTTGGAAAGTTGGCACGCGCCTGTGCGTGCGTGTGCAGAAGCATTGCATGTCGCCGGAGACAGGTCGACCCTGCCCATCACGCAGGCATCGTGCTCTTACACCATTCTTGATTTCTAGAAAACCCATGGAAGAGGCATTTCATCAACAATATTGGACACATGCTTTCCCTTGAACCACAAGCCCTGAGCTGTGCTATCTCACGGAAGAAGCGTCTTTCCTGAGAGAGCCAATGAGGGAACATGTACACAGTGTTGTACACATCCCTCATTAGAACAGAAACAGCACCCGTGAAGACTATAGCCATCCCTTCAGCCATTCCTTCTAGGTGACAGGTTAAAATGAGGGTTCTGCGTATTTCCAAGAAGGCCGTGTTTTCCTGTTTCCTACTTCAGACAGATCCACTAAGGATTCTGAACCCAAAGTTTCATGGCAGCACCCCATTAGTAAAAATGATTATATCATCTGTGGAGGGTGACTTCTGGTGTCATGGCTCAGAATTTACTCACTGTCTACATGGTTTTCATTTTAGCCTTACAGATATGAGTGTAGCTTGTGCTGGAAAAGTAAAAAAAAAAAAAAATATTTGTGTGATCATCCTACGTAGCCATGTAGTAAATGGTTTGGCTCCTAGGCTTCCAAGCCTTTCTCCAAGTCTCATAATTTTGACCCACATGTATGATCGCCCAAAGGATGTATCTGTGAAGCGGAGTGAATTGTGTTGGAGGTTGGTAGTGATTACGTTTGTAGAGGGTTGTGTTCAGGCTAGTCAGCTAATCAGCCACAGTTGTTTACCACTGGTCTATGCAGAGATACCGGCACTAGCGATGACCTGTAAGAAACCTATTCTGTGCTTCTCCTGTGCTCACTCTATCTCCATGACCTGAACTGGAACATGCCAAAGACTAGGAAGACAGGGTTGCTTCACTCAAGACCTAGGAGATGGGAGGTTCTCCTCCCTTCTCTGTCTCCTTTCTCTCTTCACTTGTCCATTCGTATGTTTCTTTGCACTTGGCTGTCTTTATTTACTCCCCCACCCCAGAAGTGCTTTTGCTATACATTGTTGTAGAAAATGTTTAGTGCCCAATGATGACAATGAAGACTCAGAAACTGGCTTGCCTTTTGCCTTTTGCCCCTGGAACACTTTGCTCACAGACAAGAGTTATTCAGCATCAGACAACCTGCCCCCCTCCCCAGTATCCTAACCTTACAGAATGTGAACATGTGAACTTTACTCTTCATTTCCACTGTCCCTGACTCTGGAAAATTGCCTTTGTACAACAGAAAGAACTGATGGTTGGCTAGCTGGCAGGCAAGCATTGTTTGCCTCTTAGGACTTTACTAAGTGTAGTTGTACAGCTGTTACTCTGTATTCAAACTTTTATCAGTTCCATGTCTGCATTTTACTGTGGGGTCATTTAAATCTGTCTTTCCTTGGACCTGGTAGATGTAACTGTCAGCATGGACTTAGGGGCAGGTTTAATTACAATAACCCTGATGCCTAACAGAAGTCAGTTCTGTTCTCTAGACTCTTATAGAGGGTTAGCTGATCACTACCCACCCCAACCTGAGCTCTGGAGCCTTCTCTTTCTCCCCAGGAGGAGCACGATACAGAAGTCAAAGGGGTTGGGAAAGAAAGGGCTTGCTTTAAGAGTTGCTTACCTCAAGTGACAGTCACGTTTTATAACGTGGGATATATGGACTTTGTTACCGTATTTCAGAAATCCTTCATCCATTTATTGTCTTTGCTTGAGAGCAGAGAATATGGCTGGAAAAATTTAATCTTCAACTAAGTAAATGCTAACACATCCTATGAAAGAGTTCATCTTGTTAAGCTGAATTGATTCAGAGTTTATATACAGGGTGTTTGAGCTAAGAAGTGAAAAGTGATCTACCCAGTAAGAAAATGTGTGATATACTAACAAAGTTTTGTTAGCAGGAGACTGAGATGGCTCATTGCATAAAGGAGCTTGCTACCAAATTTCAGGAACTGAGTTCAATTCCGGGACCCACATGGTGGAAGGAGAGAACTGACTCTTGAAAGCTATCCTCTGTCCTCCGCATGTGCATGTGCACATGTGTGCACACACATATACACACACAATAATAATAGTAATAATACAATAAAATATAACAAAAAGCTTATTGTTATTGACTTCATTTTTAGCTCTTGTATTTTGAGTTTTACGTTTAATCGTTAAGTTATCACAAAAGGCATTGGAGGAGATGCTTTGAAAGTAAAAGAATGTAAATTTCAGTGGGTGGTGAGGTGGAGAAGATTTGTGAGGAGGTGGGGGAGGAGAAAGAATATGATCAGAATGGTTCCTTTCTAGACCTTAATTTCCCTTCTTGTGCTGATTTTCTGATAAACATTAATGTGAATATGGAAGAGAAGGTGGGGACCCTTCAAGGTGGTTGGTTGTTGTTTTGCTCATTAGACTTAATTTTGCTGCTTAGTAGAAATTCGGGAGTATGAGGACTCACTGGAGCCTTGTGTGTGTTTAAGGGTGTGTGAGTTTGTCCTATTTCTTCTCATTTTCGTGCTTGGCAGAACATTCTTATGTATTATAAACAATAGTAAACAGTAGAGAATAAGACGAAGGAGACTTGCCATCGTGCATTTAAATTAAATCACACAGAACCAACTAGAATCCCAGTCCCTGGAGACCAAGACATGTCTTACCCCTCAGCTTTCACAACACCAAGGCAAAGAAATCTTTAAAAGTCAGCATTCCCATATAGAAATTGAATGGGAAATTCCTGCAAATTAGGTTATTTAATAATGCTAATGTCCCAAACAATTTTATTTTTGTGTGTTATTTTTTAATTGATCTGAAGTTGATGTGGGGAGTTGTGGGGATTATCTGTGTGCTCACATACCCAGAAGGCCCAAACAGCTAACGTCAGCGGGAACAACTTGCTTTTGATTCAGTAGAACTAGGTTATGAATTCAAGCAATTAAACATGACAAAAAGCCCAATTTCACTGCCTAGATTAGTATGCTTCCAATTTTTCCTGCTCCATAAAAATTTCAAAGTGTTCTTTCTGGTTAGGTGCTTGCATAACCACTAGGTGATGAAGGGCTCCTGTTTCTCCCTTGCTTATGATGTCCAAATGCTTTGATGTCACAGATGTGAATAGGGTCCATTGAATGTTGGGACAATCAAGTAGTTGAGGAGTTAAGTTTAAAGCCGGAGTGGGGAATGAATAGTAGTTAGTTCGTGGGTATTTATCAGCAATGAGTCATCTGATGGCCATGTGTAATGGAGGGCAGAGGAGACTCTTGGAACAGTGATGGGAATATAAAAAGTATATTTAGTTTCCAAAGATGTAATGAGATTTGTAGGTAGACGGTTGATTCATGTGTGTGTATGTGTGCATTTATTTATCTATCTATCTATCTATCTATCTATCTATCTATCTATCTATATATTTGTACATATGAATATATTATATGTAACGTTAGCCATGCTTATTGCCTTTTCTTGATTTTGTTCACTTTTTTTCTGTTTCTACAGAAGTGAAGTCTAACACTCTGGATTCATGTTTGTCCTAGTTACCAAAGCTTATTGTTACTTTAAAACGGGCATGCTTCTAGAGTAATGCTTGGTCCAATATGTCCCCATTGAATTGCCTGCAGCTTTTGGCCAGGAAGCTCAGTTTCCTAGCCTGGATTATGTCATTACACAGATACTGTGCATACACATACATCCTGAGGAGGCCCCCTCCAGCACCTTCCCTCTCACACTTCCAGTTCACTCCAGTATTACCCTAGTCAAGCAGCTCTTTCTGTGGCTATCGGCTGTGCAGAAAGAACACCGTGCCTTAAGGATGGTGTCAGAGTTCTGCAGCCCTCCCTTTGCTCGTTTCAACTGTTCTGCATCATTTGCTGTTGATGTGTGTGCTTGTCCTCGGATTGGAATCTCTGCTTGTCAGAAAATCTTGCTGCTGAGGTAGGGGTATCCCCATAGTTGTTGTAGTTATTGGGCTGCATAGATAGAGATCTTGTGCTATTAGACTTGTAGATGGGATGGAGATTTGTCAGGGCACAGTGACATCAGACTAGTTCAATGAGGGGGTTCATCCTGCCTCATACTTAGGCATTGGGCAGTGGACTAAGAACACAAGCATGTCTTCTCTGGTACATAGTATAATTGTGTACACATGTACACTGTTCTTCCCAATTCACAGATGGGAAAAGGATTTTCCAGACTGGATAACTCAAGTAATAAGACTCCAGATTTTTTTTTTAATTCCAACACACCAAGATACTGTTGAAATTTATAAATCTGAAGGCAGGAAAGAACTGCACAAATGGATGCTTAGCAGATGTCCTGGGCTAGCAGGAGGTTTTTTTTTACCCCACACAGGATGTTTGGTAACTCTGGAGATGTCTGTGGTTGTTGCACTTGGGCCCTGGTTGCTTCCGGCATTCCAAGGATGGAAGTCAAGGCTTCGAGGACACCCTCCTATCCTAAGGCAACCAGGAAGGGCCTCTTCATAAGTGCTAAGGTTGATGCTAAGGTTGAGTAATGGTGCCCTAGGCAGTATCGGGGTGAGGATGACTAATAGACTCAGGCCAGCACAGAGGGCAGAGAATCCCAGCGATTAAAATTTTAAAATCTTCTCTGGATTCTGTGAACAGAGTCACAAGGCAATACATGAAGCCTTCCATTTTCTTCCAGGCCAGCATTAAAATTGTCACATCTGCTTGCTTTGAACATTTTTCCTTACAAATAAGATGTGGCTCATTGTATACGAGGGGCTTGTTTTGGTTGGTCCCCTGCTAAATCCCACCCCCAAGTCATGATTTAGTCAGTGTGAATTCCTGGCAGTGCTGGGCGATGAGGTTTCTTTCCATGGTGTCACTGTTCAAAAGAAGAGAAGTGTAAGGCAGCTAAATGAGCAATTCTCAGAATATTTTGTGCCTTGTTTTTCTTCCATCAGTGTTCAAATGCCATCATTGTCTCCTTATCTTTCAAACATTGACACCTAACTTAGTATATTTATTTAAACACATATTGTTTCATACTTGCCAAGTGCTGTTGTAAATATTTTCCAATTTAATTCGACTTCCAAGTCTAGGTTGGAATTGCTAGGCTCTTTTTTCTTTGCAGTGGCAACAGATGTCCAGAGAAGTAAGTTGCTCAAGGTCACCCAGCTGCTAAGTGGCTGAGGTAGAATTTCAACTCTAAAGTGTGAGCTCTTGGGTCCTTGACTAAAATGATTAAAAGTTAGAACATCTTTGTCTGTACAAAGGAAAAGTACTTAGGCACCATTGTGTAATATGATTTTTGAAACAAAAGACACTTAGTTTGGGGATCGTTGATTAAGAAAATTAACTTAGCCATATTTCAAAGGGCATGCATCCTGATATTTACAACTTTATTTTTCAGTTAAGTATTCACAGACAGGTGTGGTGGTTCATGCTAGTAATTCTGCACCCGAGGAGGGGTGGAAGGTGGAAAGATCAGGAGTTCAAGGTCATCCTTCACCACTTGCTGGCATGAGATTCAGAGGACCCATCTCAAACAAAACAAAATTCAGGTAGGAGAGGTGGCTCAGCAGTTAAAAGTACACACTGCTCTTGCAGAAGACCCCAGCTCAATTTCCAGCACCTATGTCCTTCATCTTACAACTAATAACTGTAACTCCAGCTCCAAAAGATCTGACACCCTCTTCTGGCCTCCATAGGCACCACACACACACACACACACACACACACACACACACACACACACACACACACTTAAAAATAAATAAATGTTTAAATAAAACCTAAACAAATACAAGAGTTAATGAACAGTCCTATACCAGGGTTGGGAGGGTCTAAATGTTCTCTTTGACTTAACCACATCCCAGCAGCAGCAGCAGCCTAGAAAAGTACCGAGCTTCACTGGGTAACAGTTACAGCAGGAGGCTGAGGAGATGGTTCGGTGAGTAAAGTGCTTGCTGTGGACGTGTGAGGACCTGAGGTCTGCAATCCGGCATCCCTATGGTAAGATGTGGGGACAGGAGAATGCCTAGAACCTGGAGCCAGCCAGCCTGGCATACACAACAGAGAACAAGAAGAGACCTTGTCTCAAACAAGGTAGAAAACAAGAACCCACCCACACCCAAGGTGTTATCTGACCTCTGAAGGCACACTCTAACATATATGTGCCAACACTCATACACATAATCATGCACACAGATAAAATATTATATTAGAAATAATCTGTCTCTCTAGTGACTGTGGTGTTGGGACCTAGCTCTGTAGAGTTCAATCAGAAACCCATCTCTTTGGTGTCCTGGTGCTCTTAGAATTTCCTAGTAAGCCTGAGTCCCACAGTGAGTGTGTTGGGATAGACATGGGGCTTTTGATTCCTGGCTCATTTTTGCTCATGGCAGTTTGTTTATCTTCCTTCCTTCAGGCCATGGGAGGGACCAGGCCTATCTTTTTCCTCTTGAATTTTTAGCATGTAGCAAATGCTATGAAAAGAAAAACAATTTGAGTTGATTTTTAAATAGAAGTGCCAATTTGACATATTTTATTCTGCTTTAGAAGAAAAACGAAGAAGAGATATCTGTGATGCTGCAATTAAGCACGTGTACTCAGTGAGCAGAAGACAGGAGTGGGAGCTCACCTGAATGAATGGGGACAACTCTCGAAGGGATGGAAGAGCTTGTCTCTGCCCAAGTGTCTCCCCAGGGCATGTGTGGGGTTATACATTCAATGCCTCACACAGAAATGCACGTGCATGGTAATGGGGACCATAGATCTGAGAAATACCAGTTCCAGACCAGGTCTCCCCCTGGCCTTCACATCCAGATTTGTACATTGCCTAGGCCTTGGAGCATAGATATCAGCAATCTGTTCACTGCTCTGAAAGTCCTCAATCACAACTCACAATCATGAATCCTTTTTTTTTTAAACAAGGCAACTTACAGATTTTTACATAGGAAAAGAGAAAGGGCCATGACTGCCCAGCTTGAATCTGCCCAAACTAAATCCAGTGAAACGGACCATTGAGTTTGCTCCCACCCAGCTTCTGAGGCAGCACAGGATCTGAGCTGGAAGTGGAAACCATTACTGTTTTGTGAGTTTCAGGCCCAGTGAACTCACAATTGAACAAAGAAAGCAAAAGCGAATCCTATTTTGGAACTGTCAAAAGGCTCATGTTGGATCCATTATCATCAAATGTCCTTTTTAATACAGTTCATCGAATTGGCTTTTGTGGGATACCTATTATGTGTGTTGGTTCAGGAAATGGTTTAAAATGGGGCCAGGATTGGTTGTTCAAAGGTAAAGTAAATGACATTAAACACACACAGCAGGACTACCTAGTTATGTTCCATAGATATTATAGGTCTATAGTACTACAATGAAAAATATATGCAAATATATGTGATTATATATATATATATATTCCATTAAGTTATATATAACATGTACATACATTATATGTGTTCATAGATAAAGGAAAGAAAGATGAAGACAATTGCATTTTAAAGACTTATTCTTATTTTATGTGTACGTGTATGTAACTGGGCATATATATGGGCACCTTATGCATACAGTGTCCCTAGAGGCCAGAAGATAGCATCAGCTTTCCTGGAGTTGGAGTTGCAGGTGGGTGTGACTCATCCAATAGGAGTCCTGAAAACCAAATTCAGCCCTCTGGAGGAGCACTGAGCATCCTTAACTGCTGAGCTGTCTCTCCAGTCCCAGAAATTGCACATTAAAGTACCATTTTAATTGTGTCCAGTGACATAGATTTCTAATATATTCCCCTACCTTATGTGAGCCTGTTGTTAGAAATAATGATGGTGCCCTAGTTACTTTTCTATTATTGTGATAAAATACTTCAACTAAAGAAACTTAAAAGAGAGAGGGTTTATTCTGGCTCTCAGTCTGGAGGGACACTATCCATCATGGACAGAAAGACATGGCAGTGGCAGCAGGAAACTGGCTGGTCATCTTGCATCTGCACCCAGGAAGTAGAGAGTGAACTGAAGTGGGACCAGCATCTAAAGACTCAAGGCCCTCCTCTCTGACCTTCCTTCTCCACTGAGTCTCCACCTCCTAAAGTTTCCACAGCCTTCCCAAATACCACCACCCCTTGGGAACAGTATGTGCAGACACATGAGCTTATGTGGGCATTTCCTATTCAAATCACAACAGATGGCCTCTGACCAATGTTCTGTTGATGGTGATGATAGCACCCAACACAAGGAAATGGATTTCTCTGGAGTTACTGAAGAACTTCTCCAAGAAGCTAAAAATTGCAGTGTTCTGTCACTTTTTGGGTTCCAATTCTGCTGACAGCAGATCAAAGCAGGGATTGTTGTAGTCCATTAACCACCTGCTCAGTAGACAGAATTCAAAGTTGTCACCCTCCTTACTGGCTGATTTGCATTGGGCACTGGCTGAGTTGAAACCTCTAGTAGCTCTTTGAGGCAGGTGTCCTTGTAATACCCATTTTTTCGTGATGGAAGACTGAGTCTTGAGTTGTTTTCCAAGTTCCCAATAGCTGCTGCTTAGAAAGGGTTGGTGACTGAGTTTGAAGCTTGACTTCAAAGTCCAGTTCTTTCTTATGACTCTTTGCTCTACAGTCATTGTGATATGACTGGTGGAAAATGACTGACCCAGGTCAGGTGATCTGTTTGGCCCCAGAAAGTCCCTGTGACCCTTGTGTCAGGACTGACTCTCTTATAATTCTGGCATAAGATACAGAATGATGGATGTATGAGTGGGTGTATAGATGAATAGAGGGTGGATGGCTGAGGATAGACAGATAGGTGTATAAAAGCATGAAAGGGAAGATGGATGGGTGTGTGGATAGAGGGTAGATGAATGATGGATAGGTAGAGGGAGGGAGACATAATAAGATATATAAACTTATTAATGATCCAGGAGAAAAGTTGATAAAGAATAGAAATATAGTTTTCAGAGAAGTATAATACTTGAGAAGTAAATGAAAATCTGTTTATATTTATGCAGATATGTATTTGCACATATAGTCTATATATAAGACAAATTCATATATCACATTGGAAAATAGCATATTTGAAAGTATTGCATACACTGTTGAAGTATGGACTGCAAACATCTTTCATAGGGAAAATTGTTAATTTTTTATTGTATTTGTATGTGTAGTGTATGTGCTTGGGCTCGTGTGTGTGTGTGTGTGTGTGTGTGTGTGTGTGTGTGTGTGAATGCACATAGCCATGCATCAGGTTCTCAAATCTATCACCCTTTGCCTTATTTTCTTGAACCAAGACCTCTCAAAAAACCCAGAGTAAGAATGGCCACTGGCAAGCCCCAGCAGTCCTCTTGTCTCCACTCCCCAATGCTGGGGTGCAGGCATGTGTGTATACACCTGGCTTCATACATGGGTGCTCGAGATTCAAAAGCAATCCCTTGAAATTGTATAGTAAGTGTTCTTACCCACTGAACCGTCTCCCAAGGACAGAGTGGAAATTCCTCAGTAATTATTATGCCTCTATCAATATTCTCAGAGCATGTTTTTCCGTGTGTGTCTATTTGTGTGGGCACATTCATGTGTGTAGGGGGTTTATATGTGAAAGTCAGAGGTCAGTCTCAAATGTTGTTCCTCAGGAGCCATTTGCCATGGTGGTTTTGTGAAGTTTTTAAGATTGTATCAATTTTTAAAACATCTTTTATTGTGTGTGTATATGTGCGCAGTTGCTGTGTTACATATGCAGAGGTCAAAGGACAACTCAGGGAAACTGGTTTTTTCCTTTCACCATGATGGATTCAGGTTGTCTTTACTTGGAGCCATCTCACCCACCCCCATCATGTTTTTTGAGACTAAGTGTCTAATTGAGATCTAGGGCTCTCCAACTTGGCTAGTCTGGTCTGCTGGTGAAGCCCAAGGAACAACCCATCTCTGTTCCAGTGTTGGGGTTATAAGCACATGCTGCTACTGTGCTTGGGGTTTTCTATGGGTTCTGGGGATCAATCTTGGGTCTTAACACTCGTGCAACTTTACAGACTGAGCCACCTCTCCTCCACAGATCCGAACAGCTTTGATAGTGAAAATGCCTTGTAAAATGCAAGCTCCTTTCATTTAAACAGCTTCTAACTACCCCTCCATCCCAGAGCTGATAGAGATCAGCATAGTCACTGCCCTAGACTTCTAGGCTACCCATTGCTCTGAAATCATCTGGGAAAATGAAGATGAGGAGGAGGAGGAAGAAGAAAAAGAAGAAGAGGAAGAAGAGGAGGAGGAAAAGGAAGAAGAAGAAGAGGAGGAGGAAGAGGAAGAGGAAGAGGAAGAAGAAGAAGAAGAAGAAGAAGAAGAAGAAGAAGAAGAAGAAGAAGAAGAAGAAGAAGAAGAAGAAGAAGAAGAAGAAGAAGAAGAAAACCAAAACAAACAAACACACACCCAAATAGATAAAGACTGAATTTAAAATTACAATTCCATTCAGGTGTGGGAATGAGCATGCTCTCCAGAGTGAAGTGGTTGAGTTTTGAGGGTTTTTTCTCGCAATTTCTGGAAATGTGGAACCTAAAAAATGTTAACTGGAATGGTTTGGCTGTGGAGGAAAAGGAAATTTCCCTGTTGCTGTAGCCACTTGTCATTCATTGGCAGTACCGAGAAATCATGATCCTTATCCTCCCAGCTGCGCGTGTCTGTCAGCAACTGCAGGCTGCTAAAAGTTGTATACTATTATTTTTTTATTCATCTCTGGGTCATTTCATCTTCCCGTGCAAGGCACATGAATGGCTGTGCATGGAAATTGTATTCTGTGCTGTGTTTCCCACTGTGAATGATGTTTACTATATATTTATGAAAACACGGCAATAACAAAACCCTTTATATAGCCTTTCAATTTGCTGTAAGGGCAGATAAAATATTTTTATCTTGAGCTGAACTTCATACCTTGGGAGATGCAGTCGGCCCGACTTGGAATAATAAAACACTTCAGAGAGAGGCAGGTACTGTTGAGTTTGCTTCAGAAGCCTGGGCACTTCACTGACCACAGTACCTCTCTGCAGTGTGCCATCTGAATACACAAAAGGCAGCAATGATCAGTGTAATATATAGGACATCCAACTAAAGGAAACAGAAGGAGTGGTGTGTTGACAAGTGTGCATAGGTATGTGTGCCCAGGCACAGATGGAGGCCAGAGGAAGACATCCGATGCTCAACTCTGTGGATTTCTGCATTATACCTTGAGACAGGGTCTCTCACTAGAGCTAGGCTGGCAACCAAAGTTCTCTCAAACCCCACTGTCCTGGGGTTACATGCGTACATGGCCACTCCTGGCTCTTCACTTGAGTGCTGAGGCTCAAACTCGGTCCTCATGCATGTGCAGCAAATACTCTTACCTGCTGAACCATCTCTATAACCCAGGCAACACACATTTTAAAGATAGCTTTGTGCTTCGTGGTGAGTCTCTACCAGATCCAGGTGATGCCCATATACCTTGTTTTCTTTAATGGCAAAAAATACTGTTAGGAAATGGGTCATCCAAAAGGGGAGTCAGAGCTTTGTTTTCTGCTTTTGCTTAGTTTGGGAAATACTTTCACTGAACTTTTTTGTGTATGCATGTGTACTTATTGACACTTATTGTGCACATATGTGTGCACATGCCCATGTTCTTGTGCATACATGATGCAGAGACCAGAAGTCAATGTTGAGTAGCTTCCTCCATCAACATGGGTCCTTATTTTTTGAGGCAAGTGTTTCAACATGATTACTGATTTGGCAAGACTGGGTGGTCAGCGAACCCCGGGGATCCTCCTGTCTCTGCCTCCCCGGTGCTGGGATTATAGATGCACATTTCACGATGCCTAACCTTTTTATGCGGATGCTAGGGAATAAAAACTCCAGTCCTCAAGTTTGTGTGGCAAGCACTTTACAAGCTGATCCATCTCTTATTGAGATTTTCAGCAGGGATGACTGTCTCATGAAACTGTAAGGTAACACGGGGATAAAAAATGCTCTTTTGTAGTTCTCTCCTGTGGTAATATTATCCTCAGCGACCTGTTTCTGTAAATCTGTATTGTCACACCATCTACAAGCTGCTGGCATTGCTATGATCCACTGGTCATCTTCAAATGCCCCCAGATTTGCCCAAGCTTGAGTTTAAGTCTGCTTAATTCTACATCATGTTCAAGTTCCTGTCTCCGCAGCCACACCCCAAGGATTTGTTTTATAACCATGCACCCCCCTTCCTTTCTTTCTGCTCTAACTCCTGAACCCCTGTCATCCACTTCATTGTTGTTCCCTCTCTAAATTTTTATCATTTCGCAATGTTACATTAACTGGAGTCACAGCCTTTGACCTTTTAAAATGTTTTTAAATATATATGTGTGAGTGTAGTATATGTATGAGTATGTGCTTGTGACACATGAGTGGGGTGGGGTGTTGTGTGTAGGTAAGGAGGCCAGAGGTTAATGTTCAGTATCATTCCTTACTGCTTTCCATAATAGTATTTGAGGCAGAGTCTCTCAATGAGCCTAGTACTCACTGATTGGCCAGATGGTTAGTCAGCAAACTCAAGGGACCCATCTGTCTCTGTCCCCCAGCACTGGCTTACAAATGTGTTTCCCCGATGCCCAGCCTTTTCATGAGTGCTGAGGATTGAAATGCAGGTCGTTATGTTTGCCTGGCAGGCACTTTCCTTACCAAGCCATCCCTCCAGCCCTCAGTATTTAGCCTTTTGATTGACATCTTTGCTCAGCATCCCTTCCTGGAGTTTGCCCATGGCTGGTGCTGTCATTAACTACTGCCTGCTGATGAGTGTGTGGTTGAGCTCTTACATGTGAAGCTGCTGTGAACATTTGTGTGTTTTCATGACCATGAGTTCTGTTTCCCTAAGATCCAGGTCCAGGAATGAGCTTTGGCCATTTTCAATTTGTGCATGTTTCAGAAAACTCGAGCGTGTTGTATCCATGGGAGGTATATAGGAGTTATGTACAAATCCATATGGGAATAAAGAGAAAATCCTGATCCCATCCTAATGTTTGTTTCTATGTAAATATTGTGCTAAGTATAAAGAATAGCTTGCATTTCTGTTTCATCCAGCATATGCCTGTCTGGACCTAAGGCTGTTTTTCTGCAGAAACCCATTCATCCTTACAACAGCCTTAGATGTACTGCTGCTGTTGTCCCCCCATTTATGGATGAAGAATGGGGTACAAGACATTTAAGTGACTCTCCAGAGATGAAATAATCTGTGGCCCTCGTGGTATGCACTGTTGTGAGGATGTCACAGTTTAAAAAATTAACTGTTGTAGAGTCAGTGACAGCCCCTGTTCCCACGGTTAGGAGTCCCACAAGAAGACCAAGCTATACACTGTAACATAGATGCAGAGGGCCTAGGTCAGTCGCCTGTAGGCTCCCTGGTTGTCAGTTCAGTCTCTGTGAGCCCAGGCCACCTATGTCTGAAGAGAAACAGTGGGGGAGGAGTGGATGGGGGAAGTGAGGGAGGGATTGGGAGGAGGGAAGGGAGGGGAAACTTTTGTTGCCATGTGAAAACAAAACAAAACAAACCCCAAAATTAATTGATTAATTAACTCATTTTAAATTTATTTGTTTCTCTCTGTGTATATATATCACTTGAATGGAGTTGCCTATGGAGGTCAGAAGAGGGTGTTGGATCCTCTGTAGCTGCATTTATAAAGTAGTAGCAAGCTGACTGACCTGGGTACTAGGGATTGAACTGGGGTCGGTCCCCTGTAAGAGCAGTAAGCACTCCTACCCATTGAGCCATCCTCCAGCCCCAGGACTTCACATTCTATTCTATTTTTACACACCTGCCAGTCAGAAAGCTCTGGGCTGTCTGTGAGGGCATCATACATTTTGGTTGAGTTAATATCTGTGGATGTAACAGAAGCTGCAGTAGTCTTGGATACATACTTCATGGTCCTGTAGCTCACCACTTTGCCTCTAAGCTTAGGAATTAGGCATTCCTACGCCCCTCCTTCTAAGATCTCAATGACAAACCAAAGGTCAGTTCCACTGAAGTTCCCTCTGGGGAACCAAGAAGAATGTTGGGCTTATTTAAGAGTATGGGTGAAGGATGATTGCAAAGTTGTGGTACTGAAAGTCTTCTCCCAGCACGGATAGCCACATAGATGCAGTCCTTCTCAATTAACCTCTGCCACTGTATGTACTCTAACACCTGTCACAGTCCTGAGGCCAAGTACAATTAGGGAAGAATTGCCTTCAATGGACTAGGAGGAAGTGCTGTGTACTCAGGTGAGAGTCCCAGGAAGCTCCTCACCCTATTTCTATAAAGGAATGTCAACACACCCAGCTGTGATGATCCTTTGCAAGAAAGCACATCTGGTCCCATGAAGATGGCAGCAGTTTGACTCAGAGGAGAGTGCTGAATAACACCCTCTGAGACAGATGGCTACTGCTTCTGGCTCTTTGGATCTCAAAGACATGGGTTTCACAGCCCTCTTTCGGTTATACACTCTTATTTCACAGCTCTCCAGGGTGGTAGGCTGTGCCTTTTGAAATGGACAAGATCAAACCCATGGCAGTTTGGGGTCCTTCCTCCTGGTCCTGTATTCTCCAAGGACATGGAGTTGCTGGATGACGAGGTCCACTCACCAACCCTTGCTCAATGCAGCTGTTGCTAATAGAATCTTTGGAGTCACCTAATCTAAGGCATGGAGATTACATTCCTCTGAAGACATTTTCTATTTCTCCCTGACTTATAGAGTATTTAATATTTTCATATGTCTCAGCATAAAGCCATCTGTTGTGGTGACAGGACACAATGTTGACAACAAGAACAAGTCTATGCTTATGGAGCAATTCCATGAGATGTTAACAAGAAAGCTAAGTACTACTAGAGATGTCATGGAGAGAGTTTCCGGGGAGACCTGGGAGACCCACTGAAGCATTGGCTCTTCTAACTGGTCATTATAGAGGGCATGCACCCTTTAACTTCTGCCCTGTAGATGTAGACTGGGTGATCAAATGTGGTGACAGAGACTTCTCTGAAAGAGACAGTGGCCTTATCTAACATTTAGAACTTATATCATCCCTATTCATTCATTCATTCATTTATTCTGTTGTCATCTTTCTCTCCACTGAGATAGGCAGAGTGGGAACCTGCACCGATGTGGCAGCAATCACTGAGTTATGTTTATATACACTCAGAACTTTTCTCATGCCTCTTCTTTAATAGCTGCATTGCATCCTTGCTAATAGAGAGGCAATCAGCAGGGAATCAATTTTAGCTGCCCACTTGAACATATCTGCTTAGGTGCAGTGAACATTCAAAATTGCTGCTGTCTCACATGGCCCCTTGCTGAGCTGGGCCTGGATAATCAAAGCAAGGTCCCCCAAGCTCAGGCAAGCACCAATGCTCTTAGGGAGAAAAACAAAACAGCTAACTGCGTTCGGTTTGGTATCAGACAAGTGCTGTGCAAGATGTCATGTGTTGGCTGGCTTGTCAGAGCCTCCCAAATGGCCTATGTGGCAGGGTGGGGATCATTTTCATTTTATATATGAGGGTATTGTACTTTACTAAAAAATGGACCAAGTTAATACTGTTACTGTTATAAGGGCTCTGAGATTTGGCAATAGGCAGGCACAGTTACCACCAGCATATTTATTCCCTGGGGGTATAACAACAGCAAGAAAAAGTTGTAGAATACCACTCTTACCAGTTCTCGAGGAGCAGAGATGGAGAAGCAGGGTGGGGGGACTGCAGGGAGCCTGGGTTCTCCATCAGCTCTTGCCATTGCTAGTCCATTGCTCTGTGACTTAAGTTAATAGTTGGTGCCTTTGTAAATTACACAGGAAAGCTGGTAGGACATTTTTAATTTGTTACTCTCCTCTCTCTCTCTCTCTCTCTCTCTCTCTCTCTCTCGTGTGTGTGTGTGTGTGTGTGTGTGTGTGTGTGTGTGTGTGTGCTCATGTGGACCACTTGTGTATGTGTGTATGTGTGAATGACAGAAGACAACTTGTAAGAGTTGTTTCTCTTCCTCCGTCATGTGTGCCCTGGGGATTTAACTCAGATTGTGTGTCTTGGTGGCAAGTCCCTTTACCTGCTGAGCCAGTTCCCCAAGTTTTTAAAGGACTGCAAAAAAGAAAAGCCATAAAACTCATGGAGATTAACTCCAAAATTCTCTTCCCTATCTTTTTCCAAGATGTTCTCTGCTGACAATTGTGAGAAAGTACCTAAAACCAATTACTTGCTTTCCCACTTCACCAGTAAATGCATGGATAATATGTGCAAGCATGGCTTGTTCTCCTGTCAAACTCTGAGAATTCTGGTTAGTGCGTCTCAGGCTGATAACCTGAGAACATAGTAGAACTTTGGAATGTTTCATAAATGATGATGTATATAGGAGGTCATTGGATCAGGTTAGCTCAGGGACCATCATTGGGATATCCAAAAGGAAAAGACATCTCACCTTCTTAACTGTTCATTTATTGCACTGAACCTTCTTGAAGGGACATAACATTTGTTCTGTGAATAGACCCACTCAGATGTTTAGATTCTGCCTGCAGGTAGGTATTCATCTCAATGATTAGACTATGAGAGGCTACAGAACTACTGGGACAGAGAACAAGTAAGCAAAGGAGAATCAGTTTCTTGCATGAGTATTTCCCAAGAAGGTTGACACTCATGGATTGAAACTAGCTAGTGACTGCCTAGTAAGTCCTAATAAGTCTGAGTAATTGTTATATCTGCAATAACTGAATACTATTGTCAGAGTCCTATTGAGATAGACTGTGCTATTTATAATTGCTAATCAAGTTATCTTTGCAATTCTTCTGTGTGTGTCATGAATGTGTGCACATGTACACGTGCAAGGGTACTTGCCCATGGGAATAGGTGTCAAGGCCAAAGGCTGACATCAGGTTTCTTTAATTGTGTCACCACTCTATTTTTTTGAGACAGGGTCTCTCACTGAACTCAGAGCTTGTCCATTTGGGTAGACTGGCTGGCGAGCAAGCCTATGAATGTGCCCATCTCTGCCACCCTTTCTACCCCAGTTCTGGGGTTACAGATGAGTGTTGCCATGCCCAAATTTTCTGTGGGTGCTAGGGATCCAAGCTCAGGTCCTCATGTTTCACCCACTCAGCCATCTCTCCAGTTTCATGGTTTGCTTTTGATTTATAGACAGGTCAATATGCATAGCAAAAATGGTATTGTAGTTTATGCCTGACCTATGTCCCAGATATTGACACAACCGTGTACAAGGTATATAGTAAGCAACAATGTGTTAGAGCCTGTCTCCCCAATACACCCCATTTTTGGAGAAAAGATTTATGGTTAATGCAACAGGGAAAATAAATTATTACCATTCTATGCCTGTGTGACAGGTTAGTAATTAACTTATGTCACCATTTGGCCTTTCATAACTGTGTTTATTCAGCTTCATAGAGCACTTTGCAGGCAAAGAGGAGTGATCAGCCTGGCATTCTTTGTTGACTGTAGATGCTGGCATTGGTGGGCTGCGTCTTCTGCTATTGACTGGGAAATAAGTTGGTTGTTAGGACATGATTTTCCATTCTTCAAAATGATACGGTGATACAGAGAACTTGAAAGCCACCCTGGAATTAGAAAAGCATAAAGAGATTGCCTTTTATGCACTAATTGAGCCATTCTGCCCATTTTCTTTGCAGGGTTACTTTTTATACTGTCGAGGCATAGCAAAGAGCCGAGTGTAAAAAAAGGTAGGAAAAATGTTTTAATTAAAAGAAAAGAAAAGTGGTTGCATGTTTCTTTTCTCCCTTTGCATTGTAGGTTAAGTGCCCATCACCCAGCCCAGGGACAATGGTATTAGATTTGTAATAAGAAGAAGTGAAGCTTTTCGTTTTGATTGCATCGGGTGTATTTTTTCATCAGCGTCTCCCGCGTGAGCCATGATTCCAGGACAGACTCTTGTAATCTTCTGCAGTGGGAATGATTCAGCCTGAAAATCAATAGGGCATGAGGTATTTCAAGTTCTCATTATTGTAATGTGTCAACATCTCTTCAGTGACCCCAGAGTCCTGTGTTGGCTGGTTTTTCCCCTGATTTATTGTGCAATCTCATAGGGCAAACTATAATTTCACTTGGAATCAGAAAGTCTCCATTTATGGTTTGTGTCTCAGTCTCTAGTCATTAGGGCATTTGTGGGGGAATCGATACCTCCTCTTGTTGCCAACAGTTCAATGAAGTTGTCACCTGCTTGGATTACAAAGGAGAATGGGCCAATGGATGCAGGAAGGGTGAGCACACTGGGCAAGCTGTGCTTAGAGAAAGACTTTCTCTGATGTTCTTCTGCTGCCAGGTAGAAGGATGGCTGAACTAATCATGACCTCCATTCTAGAAAACTCTAGACGCTGAGTTGCCATCATGCTTCATTTTCCTTTTGCCAACCATTTGTAGATAATGTCATTTTTTCTTAAGAAGGGAACCATTCTGAAAGTCTGCCTTCTTGGCACATTTTCTTGAACCTCTTGAGTAGTGTGAGTATTTCCTAGATACCTAATCATGGTGCTGAGGCTGTAAAGACAACATCCTCCTAATTGGCAGAGCACCTGGGAACAGAATGAAACTACAGCCAGAAGATCAGCATCTGTTTTCATCAGTATATATACCTTCCATATACAGATGTGCACAGAAAATCCAAAATGCATATCCAGTACCCATTAGTTAGCCATGGGTCAGAATGTCCATTCTGAGCAACCCTCCCTGAAGCATGATTAACTTTCACAATGTTGTAAATACAGCACAGATCCCTCTCCAGTGGAAGTGAACACCAGGTTGCATGAAAGAATCAAGCTGAGAAACTATAGAAGTTTGAAGAGTGTAAAAACAGGCTGTTTAGAGGAGACAATGAACCTGGGCAGAGTCTCAGATGTCACTTGTGTGTCTAGACGCTGCCATTGTCTTCTACCAAAGATGATAAGCCAGCATTGACATATATGCAGAAAACAAGTCATCATGTTAGATAGTTGACCTTGCACATGAAGGTCATGATCTTTCATCTCACCCCTTAATAAATACTTTCGTTGATCACACAACTTCCATTATAACTTATTAAATTTGTGGTTGATGATGTTGGTCCAGCTAGATTGCTGTCTTTCTTCTGTCCTCCCAGGAAAAAACTCTACCCACTGAAGATGCTCCATAAAGAGCTGGCTGGGTGAGTTGTAATCCTGTACAGCCAGCTGAGATCCCTAAGAAAAAAAAGAAGACTTACTAGGGTTATGTGCTCTCTGGAGTCTGACTCTTTCTCTTCTTCCTGCCTACCAGTGTTACAGATCTTTTGACATGGAACCAGCTCAACAATCTAGAAAATGGTCCCTTTATTGTATTTCATGGTACCTTTCTTAGACATCCATTCCTTTCACAGGTGCTTCCTGAGCTCTGTGATGGGAGTCAGGTACCTCACTCTTATATTCTCTTCTATGCTACTAAATTGGTCATTCTCCCTGGAGGTTCTTTGTTAACATTTGATAAGTGATCCATCTTGATATTCATAGCCATCCTGAGACCCCTTTTCTGTTAAGGATCTGTTTGCTTATTGTTGCACTAAACACTTGCAGAGCCCTGCAGGTGCTGGGCAGTGGTGGTGAGCAAGCCAATGGTACTTCTCTGGCCATGTTTGCATTCTCACTGAGACAAAGTGAGAGCATGGCTTCGAGTGTCTGCTCCAGAGCTCCTGTGGTGAGTGCACATTTCCTACTTTCCGGGGAATCTGTGGGGCCATTTCTTCCTTCACCAGAGCTGAAACCTCATTTCAGTCAACTTTGGTCATTGGACATCCTGAATGAGGGGATATGGACAGAGAAAGCCTGTGGTCCTATCCTATGTTTCCAACCTAGGACAAGTGCTGTAGGTCACATTAACCATGATTAGTTTGATTGCAAGGAAAGTTGACGTCAGAACCTTTGCATAACTGGTCACTTCTTTACCTAAGTCTGTTGCTTCATCTTCTTGAAGAGCCCTATAAAAACCCCAAGAGGATCCCCTTCCCCTACTGTAGCCAAAAATGCAGTCAGGAGCTCCAGATCATGCCATTATGAAAGATCTCGAGTGAGGACTAGGTCATGACTTGCAAGTGTGTGTGAGGACCTGAGTTTCAATCCCCAAAATCACATAAAGCCAGAAGCAGTAGAACAAATCTGTACTCCAGTACTTCTACTGTGAGACTGCAGATGGAGACAGGAGAATTCCCAGAAGGTCCTGGGATAACTAGTCTGGAGTATGCAAATTAGCCTGGAGTATGCATCCTGAAACACAGAAAGTAGAAGGTAAGGCCAGACCCCTGAGGTTGTCCTACTACCTACACATTAGCTGCCTGAACTCAGGATGCACACACACACACACACACACACACACACACACACACACACACACACACATACACTAATTAGTCCCTCAAGGATTGTCTGTCTAACATGTCCTAAGATGACTTAAGTTTAGGACAGTGACTTATCTCTGTGCTTTCAGTCTTGAAGAGGCTGGGACATGTTAGACAGACAATCCTTGAGGGACTAATTAGTATGCCAATCTGAAGAGATAAGCATGTGTCCAAAGTAAAGGAGATAGACAGCCACACCCTCAATCTATCTTCCGTCACCTATATACTGTTGTCCTTCCTAAGACACCCTGCAACTGAGGTGCAGGAGAGAGTGCCAGGTGGAAACTCAGGTTAGGGTCTATGATTCCCCTTTCTATAAAGAAGTTCTGATCCCCATTATCATCACTGTGAACCTAAATGTCATTGTACTATTTGGCTTATTGGTTGCCATGGTTCCAGGGCCAAGGTATTTCAGAGGTCCACAGCAGCCTCTGCTCCATGATGGTAGATGGCCATTTCAGACCCACGTGAATCTTAGGTAGTCTTTGTCAGCTGTGAGATACTTACTCATAAGTGGTCATCACCGGAGCAGCCAGGGTGCAGGACAGAAAGCACACTGCTGTTATATAAACGATACTGCCAAGTCTATGAATACTGACCTAGGCCAGATTCACTCTCTCACCTGTTCTGGGTTTTGTCAGTACTTGCTGACTCTCACACAAGGCTGGCCTCCTAGGGTGACAGGTACCTCTGATGGATCATTTTGTATAAGCTCCTGTTTCTGGTCATGGACTAAAATACCTTCTCTCTTAGTCCTTCATTCTGTCCTTTGGTTCTAGGTTGAATCAAAATACTAACTGGGGTTATCATATATTTTATAGCAAACCCATGTTACAACCTGAATAGTCTCATAATACAGCCCCTTAAATTACAAGGTAGAGCCATAGCGCCATTACCAAAAGGTTATAAATATCAACTCACCTGAGATACCATGTGTGTGTAGACAAGTGGAAACATGGGAAAACTAACCAACAGGACTGTCCTCATTTGCATTAACTATCAACTTGGCAGTGCCAAGAGTTACCTGAGAAGGGCAATTGCCCAGAACTAATTGGCTTATGGCCTTTGTCTGTGGGGACTGTCCTGATTGCTAATTGATGTAGGAGATGTCACTGCTGGTGGCACCATTCTCTGCACAAAATGTTCTGGGCTGTATGAAAAAGCTGAGTGAGCATGAGCCTGAGCAAGCCTTTCAAGCAGCATCTCCCATGCTTTCTGCTAAACTAGTCCTGCCTAGACTTCCTACAATGGACTGGTCCCTGGAAGTGTACAGCAAATCACTCTTTCCTTCCCTGAGTTACTCTTGAGCATAGTACTTTATCACAGTTACAGCAAGGAAAGTAGGACAGTGACCATGTTTGTAATCCCAGTATTCAGGAGGTAGAGACAGAAGGGTCAAAAGTACAAGATCATTTTTGGTGGTACAGCAATTCCAGGCCAGCCAGAGCTACCTGAGTCTCTCTTTTAAAAAAAAAAGAATGTATAGAGTGATGTATATACTTTAACATTGTATATATGTGTGTGTGTGAAGATGGAAATATGTAGATACATTGAGAGTTTGTGAAACACAAACTATTAACATAGTTCTTTAGAGGAAGTATAAGAAGTGTTCATAGTCAGTGACTAGTTTTTTCTATACACTACTTAGCATCTACTATGTTCCTTGTCATAGTCATTTATCACTTTCCCAAATAGGAATTTTCGGCAGAATCTCCCCAAATCTGCAGTTTCCTATCAACAACCTCTCATGGTCTCTCTTCTACTTCTGTAGGCAGAAGGCCATAAAGGTAATCACAGAAGCTGGGGATTTCATGTCACTTTTACCAATGTAAGAGTAAGCTTTGCCATGTAACAAACAATCTTAATGTTTTGTGACTTAAAGCAAAAGTCATTTGCTAGCTAGTGAGTGGACAACATGGGCATTTCCTTTGCTGATTCCACTTGGGCTAACTCATGCCACCTAAATGGATGGTCTAAAAAAGCTTTACTCATGTTGCCAGAGGGGTTGTGGTGCTTTGCTCTTATCTGTGTGGCATCTTTTGGTCATTCTCAGGATGGTTTAAGCTTGCTCAGTAGGCAAGCTGGGGTCTTTCAGCTTCACTGCAGCAATGAGGTAATTCCTAATGCATAATTACTTCCAGCCAATGCTTATAAGTGTCTCGTTGACAGACTGGCTCAATACCAGTACGAAAGACAATAACAGATGACAAGGGATTTGGAAAACTTGATCTGGGAAAGTTGCATGCACCTAGGAAGGGGGGTATTGTCACCCACCTCAGCCATCTCTGAGGCAAAATGTGCAGTGATGACTATGATACCCAAGCTCGATCTTCCCAGCGCATCCTCATCTGTCTGCAGTGTATTCCTTCCCAACAGCAGCCTTCCTTTTCTCCCCACCCACCACCCTCCTTATCTCTTCATATTTAGGCACTGATGTTAATAAGCTTGCCTCTTTTCTTCTTCCTTCTGGACAATGGCAGCCCAGAGGTAAGGTAGTCATTGCCTCCACTGACACAGTGGATCCCCATGATAAGATCCCACATGTCTCCAGGGGTCTCCCCAGGCCCGTATGATAGAGCACACACCCACGGTGTTCTGACAAGTGTGTCTGATTCCCAGCATCCTCACAGCCCCCTGCTGGAATCTATTTGCTTTGGATCAGGGGCAGTGGTGCATCCAGCTTCCACTTTGCATTTTTCTGCCTGCAGCATCAGCCAGTTTATTTCAGAGATCATTTGGAATCTAATGCGTTTGCTTTTGTGATTGTGCTATACTGGTTCATGCTTCCCTTGAAGCGCGGGTGGAAGTAGATCACAGTGGTGAGGGAGGATCCCTGAATGGTCCCTTTACAATGAGAAACTAAATGACACTCAATTAAAAGTGAAGAGGGGCTCAGAGCATGGCAGGTAGAACCATTTTTTCAGACACACAGAGTCATATTTGACAGGCTAGATCATCAGGTAAATTGACAGGGTGAGGGGGGCTCTGGATTTGAACTCTCTTGGTGCCCTGTTGATTTGGGGAATCTCCTTATACGTATACTTCATTACATATGTTCATGGTTTATATTCTACAAAGGCAGGAGACACCAGGGAGATGTCTCATCCAGCAAGTGCTTACCTTTCAAGCATGAATATCTGAGTTCAGCCACCAAAAATCACAGAAAACAAACAAACAGATGTGGTATATGCACACATACATATGCTTGTTGGCGAGGCGCCGTGGATCTTCTGGGCTTGCTAGCTAGCCAGTATTGACAAGTTCCAGACCATCGAGAGACAAGTCAAGGTGGACAGCACCTGAGGAATGACAGGCAAGGTTGTCTTCTACCTCTCACCTGTATTTGCATCTGCTCATATGCACACATATGTCCTTGTACATGTGAATGTGCACATGCATGTGTGCAGGCACACACAATCAGGAGAAAGTATGTCAAATGAATAATTCTGTTTTAAAAACAATATCTTTATTTTTTTACCAGACTTGGGGATTCTGCCCTAGTTTTATCACTTCCGTGTCTTAAGTATTCATTTAAGCTGTTGGCTGCCAATCACTTTTACATGGTTGTCACTTTCGGTGAGTCACCGTCAGGAACAGAAATGCAAAGCTCACACATACGGATTCTCACTGTGGCATTCTCAACTGGGCTTTGTTTATAAAAAGGAATCTAAAAATGCACATATTTGTGATTAGGAAAAATGGCTTGGGGGAAAGGACCTCGTTTTTAATGAACAGGAAGATAGTATTTGGAAACAAAAGGCCTCTGTTACATTCAGATGGAAAACAAATCCTTAGATTCCAGGTAGACTTGGGATAGGAGGATATATTTCATATTCCTGAGGGTGGTTTTTAGACATGTGTTTCTTCTGTGTATTCTTAGCCAAGCAGAGACCATAGAATACTGAAGTGCTTTGGGAGAAACGAGATGATGCCAAGGTACTGAGACATTCATTCATGCTTCAAGAACTCATCCCTCAGGTGTACAAAGAGAACACATCTCCACAAACATTTTTGAAAGTTGATTTATGTGGGCTTGTGTGTTCATGTGCCACAGTGCACATGGGGGGCGGGGGTCTGCAGAAGTCACTTCTCTCCTTCTACCGTGTGGGATAGAACACGGGATGTCAGGCTTGGCAGCAAGCACCTTTACTGGAGGAGACTTCTCTCCAGCCCTATACAAACCTTTAAAAAACAACAACAAATCAAGGTTCTATGGTACACAGGAAAAAATGCGGTGGGAGTCCGCGAAGGGAAGTCAAGTTCAGAAGAATGACACACATCTTCTGGGGAGATGCTGATCCCAGAAACTCATCCATTCATTTCTTCCAAATAGTTGAAGATTGAGTTCGATGTTTGGATACTGTTAGAGTGAAACAGCTAGAAGGAGCAGGAACCTTGTAACTGGGAACAAAGTCATGAGTGTTATGGCAGAGTTAGCTGATGGGAAGGAAGGACCACATGACTACGATAGCAAACTGGACAGTTGTTCTTCAGTGTTCTCACAGGACTGACTCCAGGACACCCTGGAGAGATCAAAAGACGAGGGTGCCCTGGGCCATCACAGGAGCTGTGTATCCTTCCTCTGGCTGACAGAATATCAGTGTTCCACTACTGTAGTCCCATTCTGTTATTGTAATAATAGACTGTGGCTAAAGCAGCTTTGCTAAAGAAGGGCTTATTTGGCATTTAATTCCAAATTATAGTCCACTGTTTCAGAGAAATCAAGGTGGGAAGTCAAGCAGCTGGTCACATTACATCCACACACAAGAGCCAATGGAATAAATTCGTGGTTGCTGCCTCCTGCTGCTTCGCTGGACTTCCTTACTCTTGTGCAGCCCAGTATCCAGAGCATAAAATAGTTCCCTTCCCATTTGAGGCCTGTCTTCCCAGGACTAGAAAGACAACTGCTTCTCCAGAGGCATGCCCACAGGCCACTTTGAGGTAGACAAACCTTCATTAACACGCTTTTCTCAGGCGATCTTAGGTTGCAGCAAGTTGGCAGTTAAAACTTACTAGCACAAAGGTAAATACCAGGCAGATAGTTGTCACTTTGTTTAGGAAAAAGAGACAAAAGAAAGTCTGCTTATGCTGAGGACCAGTGCAAAACCTTGTTTCCTCAGTATTTCCATCTGTGGTTAGCGGGGACTGCATCTGATTGGACCACAGTGAGCATGTGAGAGGAGGGTCCTACAGAAACTATTCTGGCTCCAGGGAAAGTAGTTAGAAGAGGAAAGGGTCTGAGCTCAAACAGAACAAGATGTTTCTTGCTGCACCATTCACAAAAGGCAAGAAATGAGATCAGCCCAGCGATTCATTGGCAGATGACTGGGTAAGGAACACACAGTTCATATACACAGTGCGATTTTATTCAGCTGCAAAGAAGATTGAGATGGTAACCTGTAGAGGAAAATAGATGGAACTTGAAATCACGATGTTAAAGGAAATGAGCCAGACTCTGGAATGCTTTCTTACCAGATTCGTGTGTGTGTGTGTGTGTGTGTGTGTGTGTGTGTGTGTGTGTGTGTGTGTGTGAAGAATTGGGAATAAAAAAGGACTTATGAGGGGAGAGGAAGAGGTCTAATGGAAGAAAACTGAAGAGCAAGAAAAAGCAATGCCTGTACTGGACAGCTGTCTCGGGAATTAAGAATACTTGCTGCTTTTGCAGAGGATCAGAGCAATTCCCAGGACTAGGGTTGGGCAGCTGATAACCACCTGGAACTCTAGTTCCAGGGCATCTGATGCCTCCTTCTGGCCTCTACAGGGATTACACTCACATGTACATGCATACACACACACACACACATACACATACACAGAGAGAGAGAGACAGAGACAGAGAGACAGAGACAGAGAGACAGAGAGAGACAGAGACAGAGAGGCAGAGAGAGGAACTCTAAGTAAACATAAAGTTTAGAAAAGGAGGCTGGAGTGATGGGCATGTGGTTAAGAAAGTACTGGCTGCTTTTTTAAGGACCTGAGTTCAATCCCCAGTTACCTACATGGTGACTCTCAACCATCTGTAACTCCCATCTCAGGAGTTGGTGCCTTCTTATGACCTCCAAGGGTATTGCACAGACATATATGCAGGCAAAACACTCATACATACAAAATAATAAAATAAAATATTTTAAATTTAGAAAAGAAAAATATAACAGAGTGCATGTACCCTGAAACTATAAACAAACCAGCAAGAGAAGGGAGCAAGGTCATGGCAAGGCTAATTAAACAAAATATAAGATTATATTAAATGAAAATGCCTCAGTGAAATTTGTTGCTACTAAAAGAAAATGGCATACAAATACAGACTGCTGAAAGAGTCACCCTGAGCCCAAGGGTAGAGGGGATCACAGAGTTATATTACCTGATACCATTACTGTGATGTGACAGTGGCTAGGAAGGGTCTTTGCAGGTAACAAAAGGGACCAGCAAAGAGCAATGTCCTGGCTCCTTTGGAGGGCATCTGGAGAGGGGTTGAGACTGGAAGAGGAGAAGTTATATACAACTCAGATGTAAGGAGAGGACCCAGAAGGAATAGTCTCATCTCCCTTCTTGGAGAAAGCTACTCTCAAGTAGCTGCAGAGAAGCCTGGGTGAACAGCTAAAGCCAGTGTTGGGGTGAATCAGGAAGGCTTGGAGAACCCAGGAAAAGGTGCCTGAGAAGGGATGGTGCCTGAAAAAGTGCCTGATGGGCTGACCCAGGACTTCAGTGATGTTATAGGGACAGGTCAGGGAATGAGACTGGGTTTAAACTTGGGATGTCTCTGGGCCTGTCATATAGTCAATTCACTTCTCTGTCAGTCTTAATGACAATAAAGATTTAGGTAATGATGATAATGGCTGCTTACCTGTTCTGAGGGTTGACAAAATGTCAGGCTCCAAGTCCATTGTCCTAAGGGTCTCCTGGTCTTTGCTGTTTTCCCAGGGTCAGAATGTCCTTCAGACACTGTCCTTAAAATACATGCTGGGCCTTCCCTTCTTGATCATTCTATGGATATACCCTCATCCAAATTCTGTGCCCACAGCTGTTATCTTAGCATCTCCCTAATTGACCTCCCCAGGGTCCACCTTTGTCTTCTAAACTATTACCTGCACAATCGGCAGATGTAAATCAGAAACCACCACACACCCATCTTTAGACCATAATGTTTTATAATAATACAGAGAGAGGAACAGCCCTGATGGAGGAGGTAATCAGAGTTGCCTCTCCATGCCACAGAACATTATTCTGTTTTTGAAAGGAAGGAGATTACAGCACATACTACACCATGCATGAAATTGGAGGTCAGCACCAGGATAGTCACAAAAAGATAATCATGATCTGATGTCACTTAGAGCATTTATACCCATTTCTGTCTATGACTATCTTGGAGAAAATAGGAGGATGGTCACCAGGACATTAGAGGAGAAGTGATGGAGAGTTTGGGGGTGTTTTGTGTGTGGACATGCTTATGTGTGTATGTGTTATATGTATGCACACATGTGTGAAGGTCAGAGTTCAATATCAAGTGTCTTCCTCAGTTCTGTACCACTTACCTTTTGAGACAAGTGCTCTCACTGTGACTGTGATGAATTGATTAGGTGTGGCTTGATAGACAGCTGCCTTCACATGCCCAGTGCTGGGCTCTCCAGGCATATGCTGTTATAGCTGGATTTCTTTTAATGTCAATGTTGGGATACAACTTAATTCTCATGATTTCAAGGCGAACATTTTACTAAGCCATTGCTCAAGCCCAGGCACTGTGTTTTAATGGGTATAGAGTTTCAGATTTGCAAAGTTAAAATGTGCTGGCCACCTAGTACACAACAGTGTGTATAGAAGTGTTCCTAGATGAATGAAAGAATACATTTTTATAGTTCTGTTTGACCACAATAAAAATTTTAAAAATTCACTGATAATATCACACTTAAAATAATCCAACAGTGTTCTACTATGCTTGGAAAACAAGAGGAGAAAAAAGTGATTTCTATCTTAAGGACCTACAATATCTGGCCTCTTCTTGCCCCCAGAGACCACATCTCTCTGTGCTTTGTTTTGTCTTTATTCTGCTGTGTGCCTTCTCTTTTGCCAACTCATCTTCAAACCTGCCAAGGTCATCGCAGTCCTTTGCATCTGCCCTTCCTTTGCCCCAGAATGCTCCACACCTAGATTTATAGGTGGAGTCGTTTTTATGGTGTGTAAGGCTGTAGATTAAGTTCAGAGAAGGTACTTGCCACGTACAATAAAAAGATGATGAATGACAATATGAAAGATGCTTATAGAGTTCTTGTCATTAACATCATCAGCTCTGTTTGCTTCAGGTCTCTTTTATGAATAAATGGATTTGTTACTTCATAAGCTCTCATTTTAATGGAGCTTAAGGCCACCTTTCAGAATGACACTGTCTTTTCTGATGTGGTTTTAAAATGTACCACTGAATTTGAGGGGCACTGATCTTCAAAGGAACTGGAGATGTTTGTATTTCAATTTTATGTTTCCCAGGAGCTTTATGCAGAAAGGGTCTCCAGTAAAATTGCAGCATTGGGCAAAGCAGTTTGTTTGTTTGTTTGTTTGTTTGTTTGTAGGGGTGGTTGACTGGACAACAGATTTAGATTTAGGGATCAGCAGCTTTGAGTAAATATAAAATAAGCCATGTCTCTCCTACCTCCAGCAAAGCTCCAATAGCTGTGATGTTTTATACAGTTTGCAGAATGATCCACAATTACTGTACTTACGGTTCTGAATAAGTTCATTAAACATATAGCAAGTAAAAGTAAAAAAAAAAAAGTAGCAAATAGCAGATAGATGGAAGCAGCAGATCTCACAGCACAGTCAACTCTACTGTGGACAAGATCAAACACAGAGAACTGGAGTAGCTGGTTGGCAACCTACAACACCCAGCAGAAAGTGACTGGGGAAGTTGAGGCAGCTAGCTGGCATTGCTGATTGAGCTTCCCCTTCATGGAGGAGCTTCTGATTGTTTCTGGTGTTTTTATCCTGTGGGATGAACAGTGATGACCCCTGTTGGAAATGGCTTAGCAGTTAGCTTTTTTCAAAGGTGTAACTTTGTAATGTCCTGGTTCTGTTTCCTTCCTCCTTGGTACAGGGCAGGGGACAGCCTGAAGGAGACAACGGGCCTTGGAGGACACTTTGACATAAAATGCTTGGGTAGGAGATGAGGGGGTCTACTCTGCTTCCAGGGCCAGCTTCCCAGTGAATTCAGAGAGCACGTGACAATTTAATACTATATATTACAGTGGGTGCTTCCTCAAACTCTAACCTGACCGTGGCTGACCCCAGCCCCATGGCCACTTAGAGTCAAGGACCTGGCTGAGGGATGGAGAGGTATAGTTCATTATTACAGCTTTCCTCCTGTTGTTCAGTTACTGAGAGGCTCAGATTCTACCTTCCTCTCTCCTGAGCCCTTTTCTTAGCCGTCAACACAGAAGGAGCACAGAGGGAAATGTGCCATGCTTATTGTCTTGTGAGAAAGACTTCTTTAGTGAGTCCTTTTGTCTCATATGGCTAGATGGCTTTGAACAGACATAGCAGAACCTCAACTGGATCCTGCTGGTGACCCTGAAAGCCTGCTTTTCAGTAACCTCAAGTTGAAGTGTTTTTGAGGTTTGAACTGCTTTTGTTCATGGAAGGTCACGTGCAAAGCAGACTCCCAGTTTCCCCTGCTGTCTCTGTCACCCTTGGAATAATGTGCTGAGTCTCTGACCTGACTATGTTCCCTTGCTAAGAAACTCACTCTTTTGGTCACAGAGGGGACCAGCAGAGGGACAGCATGCACTCACAACAGCACATTATTGTCACTTATTTGTTCATGGAGTCCATGAGAAATTGGTAGCTGTTGGATTCCACGATGGAGAAGTCAGAAAGGATGGAGCCCGGGTGTTCCTCTGGAGACTTCTTACCAAATGAATTTTGATGGCCTCCCTCCCTCCCACAAACACAGTTGGATACTCTGCTGGGCAATAACATTTAAAGGCTGGAGGCACTCCAAATCTGAGCATAGAGAAATCTCTGCTTCATTGTCTCAGACTATTAAAAAAGGACAACGATCCGTTGTCAGTACCTGGCAGGGCTGTGAAGGCTTCTATCATTCCTTAAGTAGCTCTGTACCTGTAGAAAGCTTTCTGTGTGCAGAGAAAGCAAAACAACAAAATCCCAGTCAGGCCTGGCTTCTGTCAAGCTTGTGGGTGGTGACTGATGATAATTCCTGCTGTAAGAGATGGGGAGTGAGTCTCAACTCTAGCACATCCTTCTCTTCTCCCCCACTGTACCCGGAAGTGCTAGTGATGAAGACAGAGAGATGTTGAAAAGCACCATTTTGGTGAAAGGTGTCTGGGATCATCAAGGTAGAGTGGATCAGAATAGCTTTCCACCTGTGCCCATACAGTAGGGAAAGGCCACGCCTGTTAGGATGCATGGCAGCAAAAGTCTATAGAGGAGCCAGTTTTCCACTGTGGATATACGGTGGAGTAAGTCCACTCCTATCAGGACACATGCCTGCAAAAAGTCTGTCCAGGAGCCATAAACAGAAATATGCAGAAAGAGAGTAGAAAATGCTAACTAGGTGGGCAGGTGCCAGTGTGGTCCAGGAGCCTGGTCACAAAGCATATTTAGTAGTTAGTTGCTCTCTTGTTTCCTGCATTTTACTCACGACCCACTGTGTATCTGGAATGTGTCCTCCTTGGTATACCTTCTTTTTGTCCACAACATTCTGGGTAAAAAGAAAACCTGGAAGTTTCCCTGGTGTTCTTGCTAGGTGAAGGGTTGATATAGGAACATTTTCAAACATGCTTTCTTAGAGTCAAAATTTGTTTTTCTATCTGCAGAAACAAGGAGCCCATAGAAACTGCTAACTGGCGTCAGGAAGAATAATTATTGTTAAGTCCAAGGCCATTGTGAATAGTCCTTGGTTAGACTGTGCACCAAAAGGAGAATTTTAACTCACTGCTAAGAATCTGTAACTGAGGTGGGGCATGCAGCCATGGTAGAGAGAACTTTCCTGGCATGTGCAGGGAACCAGGTTCCATCTCAGGTACCACAGAATAAAATGGACCTTGTCAAATATTTGTTGAGCTATTTAGAGATACAGTGAAAAAAAAATCTCGTTTTGCCCATTTCCATTGTGGATTAGATAATTCAGATGAAAAGGTACATATGAGTCCCCACTTTATCATCAGTGTAGCAGCAGATGCTGGCAAGGCATGGAGGATGGGCAGATGATGGGTTACACAAGACTATTTAATGTTTGGTGAAGAGCCCCAGTCTTGGCACACAGGGTTCCTGGAGGGGAAGTGGTTTTCCTATTCTCTAAAAGTGCACTCTGGAGTAAGAGGTATAGTGCCATTCTATCTGTGAAGTTGCAAGCATCATCTCTTTCCATCACAGGTATGGCATTATGGCTTTTGCCTCTAATATCTTCCTCCAAATGAGAGACTGTCATGGAAGCATGTGCCAGAAGTATGCCCCAGCCTGTGTCACAGGAGAACTGACTCTCTGTGGACCAGTTGCTATGAAGAAACTTCCCAATAGCGGCTGGTTCTAATTTAAGTCCTTGGCTGGTTTCTGACAAGCCACTTTATGGAAAGGCATGATGATGTATAGCCTGCCCCGCTTCCACAGCTAGCGTGTCGACATCACCCACCACTCTGCATATTCACTTTGCTCCGGTCCAGAAATAACTGCTCCCCTTCACCTTTCCCATTCAAGGTTGTGTCCTGATCCCAATACATCTGTGTTTAGGGCAAAACTGGAGGGTCGTCAATTAATCTTATGCATGACAGTTAATTACTCCCTGAAGCCTCCTTCTCTCCTTCTCGGCTGGCTGGGGAGGTGCAGAGGCTTCTTCAGATGCCAGCATCCTCCATCTCCCCAAAGGCTGGGTCTGTCAGCATCTGTTCTCCCGCCTACCCTGCTATAGTGGGAGTGGATTTGAGGGTTTATATTCAAGGAAAATAGTGAAACTCTCTCTGTGTTTCAAGGCTGCTTTGCTAAGGTATTTAATGCCTGTGACCCTTAACCTCCAACATGGGTCTATACTGCTAAGATAAACTGGTGATTTTCTTGTCCCCCATTCTTGATTACAAAGCCCATCTTTACTGGTGCTGTTTCTAACATGGGCCTGGCATTGAGACAGTCCTCTCTTATTTTCTAGTGTGTTCTCTCATGCTGGAGGGCTTTCCAAGTAGCCAAGATTTGGCTTTTCTCCTTTAGTTATATAGTAACTTCCTTTTCCAGTTCTTAGAGATACATGGCCTCCAGAGTTATCAGTGCTGTAACACCTGTGGTACCTTGGGCCCTAATTAATGTTATGTAGAGCATGTAAGCATTGTCATGATTATTTTATATTTATATTAAAAAATATATATATATATTATATAAATGTCTCTAGTTTCTGAGGAAGAGCACCTCAAGTATAAAGAGCATTCAAGTTTATAATAGTGCATGCCTATAATCCCAGCAGAAGGAGGCTGGTGATCATTATCATGATGGTGTTGATGACTATGCTGGTGACAAAGGTCATGATGATGATAGTGGTGGTGTTGATGAAGGGGGTAGTAGCAATGATGGCGATGATGATAGCAGTGATGTACATGTTGGTAGTAGTGATGGTGGTGCTGATAATGATGCTGACAGCTGTGATCATGATGGTGGTGCTGACCTTGGTCACAATGATGGCATTTTACATTTGAAGGGAATGAGACCTTGGCTTGAAAAGATATTCTTAATGTACCAGAGGCTTTGTTAAGTTCATATTTGTTTTGGTGGAAATAATTCACATTCTACATTTTGTTTTGTCTAGTGAATGTTCTTGCTCCTGAGTTGGAGGAAAATGCAGACTTGCTGCCTAGAATGTCTAGACAGATGAAACTGGGAGTCTGCTCTCTTCAGGTGCGTGAGAAGTGGTGTGGATTCAGGGGAATGCTGGCAGGTCCAAGTGATGTGCACCATTTAAGAAGAATATAGAAGTTATGTAAGGCTTTCATGTGGCTCATAAAGAGAGTCATTGCAGGATGAGAAAGGCAGAGAGAAAATGACCTGCCCACTGGGCAGTGGCAAGGCTCTGAGCAGAGGCTGTGTATGGTCACTGCACAAGAAGAAGGAAACAAATCACAAGGCCAGACAATCAATGTGTGTTATTTAAACCAAATTTCTTCCATGTTACACAGAGGGTCCTCCATATATGATGAGAATTCTCATTCATGCTTTTCAAACTCTGGGCTTGTGTCCCTTGTTCCTGCCTCCTGAGTCTGCTGAACAACCATCAGCCCCCAGTGCTTGCCATGAGGCTTTTCAGAGTGATCACTGCTCTGTAATTCCATGTGTCTGTCTGTCTGTCTGTGCATATCTAGATGTATGGTCTGTGAAGTCCTATACAGATGCATTCCTTGTTTCCCAGAGCCAGGAACAGCAGGCATTGCGCTTGACTTGAGCTTAATCACACACATAGTTTGTTCCTGACTTACCACCTAGAGGGGCAGGAAAACGGAATAGAAAATACATCCCCACTGGGTTCCTGAGAACAGTTAGAAGGTAAATGCTTTAGTCTGACCACATCCTGCCTTCTCGGTGAGAAGCTGCCATGCACGGAGATACAAGTGTAAGGTGGAAAATAAAGTTTGCCAAACCAACCACAAGCCCCGCAGTTGGGGTGGGCAGAAGTCAGCTGTTGTAATTTGTCTCTACAATGTGATTGGTGATGCCGGCCTGCCTACCACACAGGGACAACCCAAGAACAAATGAAAACCAATTGTTGGGGTACTCAGTGCACTAGAAATGGTCACATGAGCATATTCAGGAGGTAGGGTTGTTTGACGTCATTGTGGTTATGGCATACCTTCTTTGGGGAAACGGAATTTTCCATCGGGTTCAGTAGCCCAGGTTACCACATGATGCCTTTCACCTAAGAAAAACACAGGTCACGTTCCCTCTGAAGAAAGCTTTGAATGAACCCACAGTTGCTGCCAACCTTTCCATGTCTGGTCCTCCATTAGCAACCTCCATAATGTTTACTTGTTTAATCTGTACAAGATTCTGCTGTCTCCATTTTCCAAGGCTGCAGATTCAGAAGATTACATGGCTTATCCATACTCAGACAGTTAACTAGAGCCCGAGCTCTGAGCATGGATCCTCATTCCTTACCAATGTGACTGAGTGATTGAGAGCCTTGCTTGGTTTACCAGGAAGACATGAGCTAGCTGCTTGCTCCTGAGAGGGAAAGCGTAGTCAGTGCTGAGAAGCTGGCTGTGTGTTCCTGCCCTTCCTGAGTCTCAGTGACCCCACACCAGGTGTTCCTAGTAACTGCCTTCACCTGCCCACACTGTAAGCTGCAACTGCACAGCTGATCCTGGGCCAGGTAAGCAGCTTCTCCTCCATAAGCAAATAGCTTCTGAAGTTACAGAGATGCACATCTAGATGTGAAGTATGGATCTCAGTACTTTGATTCTGCTGTTCTGTGGTTAGTAGGTTGTGTGGCTTTAGGTAAAAGTTTCTTTTTTAAACCACTGGATCCTATGGCTGACACACATGTATCCACCTTCCCCACAGGAAAGACTGTGCTTTTTAAATTTCTTGGTAGGGCCTGAGGAAATGGCTCAACAGTTAAGAACACTTGCTTCTCTTACAGAGGACCTGGGTTTTCATGCTTTGTCTCCACATGGTGGCATCTCTAACTCTAGTTTCAGGGAGATCTGATGACCTCTTCTGGCCTCTACTGACACTTCATGCCTGTGGTACACACACATACATGAAGGCAACCCATTCTTACAAATAAAACAAAAATCAGCACATCTTTAAAATGTTGCTGGGTAAGGCATGAAATTCTATTATTACAAAATTGAGTTCACTGTGTTAAAAACCTCATTTGAGTCTGGCCATATGTGAATTCTAAAAAACTGATGAAATTGCTAATCTTGGATGTTGTGTCTATATTGATATTTGTTCACAAACAAGAAAAACACTTTGCAAGGACCATGAGTAAAAGATTTAAATAGAAAACTATTGGATAGATGTGGCCCAGTTGGTAGAGTACTATGCTAGCATACATGAAACTCTGAATTTGATTCCCAGCACCACATACACTGGGCATAATGGTATATGCCTAAAATTGTAGCACCCAGGACGTGGAGACGGGAGCATCCTCAGTTACATAGGGAGTTCAAGAATTTTACCAATGTTTCCCCTTCTGTGTGGCTAACTAGAGCCATGCATCGTTCATCATTTGGGGAGACCAAGGCAACTGACAAATAATCCAATCCGATGGAGTTTGATAGGTCAGGGGAAATTCCCCAAAGGGAACTGGAATGTTATCTGTAGAAAATATGACTGTAGATACTCCACATTTAGAATCAAGGTATGGCGCTTATACATAATTCTAAGCCACTAGAGAGACACAAATTGGCATACATTTTCTAGAGAGTAATTTGTCAACTTGTACCCAAACCTTTTTACAATGTTTAGATCTTTTAATCAAGACTTTACTTCCTGGAATAGAGACAGGCTGCAATCAGGCAGGTGGGAAAGCATCGTGCACTTGGTGTTCACATGCCACTATTCGTCGGTGGGCAGAAGTACCAGACAGTGGGTGCTGGTTGCATGACAGCGGATAGAAACTGGGGAAGTAAAGCTTAGGGGGCATGTGATTTCTGCTCCCGGGAGAGCCAGTGGCAGTTAGAGATGTTTTTAAAAGGCACACCATACCTTCCAGATGTTGTATGTGCTGCATCTATTATCATTCATTCATTAATTTATTCATTCATTTGTTTGTTTGTTTATGAGACGGGATCTCTCTATGTAACCCTGGCTGGCCTCAGCCTCAGCCTTGGTACTCCCCCTGCCTCAGTCTCCTGAGTACTGGGTTGCAGGTGTACTTCCACACCCAGCCATACTTGAATTCTACCTCCTCATTTACTCCCTCCTTCGTCTCTTCTCCCGCTCTTCCTTCCTTTCTCTCTCTCTCTCTCTCTCTCTCTCTCTCTCTCTCTCTCTCTCTCTCTCTCTCTCTCTCTCTTTCTCCTTAGTCCCTTTCTCCATCTCCTCTTTCTCAATTCTCCCCCTTCTTCTCCCTTCCTCTTCCATTCCCCCTCTTCCTCCCTCTTCCATCCCCTCTCTCCCTTCCTCTTCCACCCCCTCTCTCCCTTCCTCTTCCATCCCCCCTCTCCCTTCCTCTTCCATCCCCCCTCTCCCTTCCTCTTCCACCCCCTCTCTCCCTTCCTCTTCCATCCCCTCTCTCCATTCCTCTCCCATCCCCTCTCTCCCTTCCTCTTCCATCCCCTCTCTCCCTTCCTCTTCCACCCCCTCTCTCCCTTCCTCTTCCACCCCCTCTCTCCCTTCCTCTTCCATCCCCTCTCTCCCTTCCTCTTCCATCCCCTCTCTCCCTTCCTCTTCCACCCCCTCTCTCCCTTCTTCTTCCATCCCCTCTCTCCCTTCCTCTTCCATCCCCTCTCTCCCTTCCTCTTCCACCCCCTCTCTCCCTTCCTCTTCCACCCCCTCTCTCCCTTCCTCTTCCATCCCCTCTCTCCATTCCTCTCCCATCCCCTCTCTCCCTTCCTCTTCCATCCCTTCTCTCCCTTCCTCTTCCATCCCCTCTCTTCCCCTCTCCTCCCATCTCTCACCCCTGTTTGCACCCTGTACTCTTTTCTGACTTGCCCTTCTCTCCAGCCCTTTTCCTCCTTCCTTCCTTTCTTCCTTCCCTTCCTTTTCCTTCTCTTCCCTTCCCCTTTCCTTTGTCTTTCTTCCCCTTTTCTGCCCCTTTCCTCTGCTTCCCTTCCCTTTCTCTCCCCTCCACATCCCTTCCCTGTAACCTCCTTCTCTCTTTCCCTTTCTTTCCTCCCCCCATCCTTCCCCTATACACCCTCTTTCTCTCCTTCCCTTTATCTCCTCCCCTTCCCTTATGCTCTGGCCCTTTCACTAATTACTATGTTTGTTAAGTCTGTACTTTATTTGGAAGACATGTCTGTGGGCTAACCTGGGAACCATGTAGCTCTTACAAGGCTAGCCAAAAAAAATGTAATTTTTTTGATCCATAAACTTAGATGTGATATCTAAAATGATGCATATTTTCTCCTGAATTATACTCCTTACAGCTGGACAATGAAGAATTCTCATGTTCAACAAATGGAAGGCTTAGGATTGGGGTTCAGCACTGAAGTCCTCCTAACTTATCATTGGAATCCTGTTTGGGTTCTATTGAGTTGGTGGTAATAGAAGCAGAATTGTACTCTGGACTCCTGGGCATCTAAGCCCCAGAGTTAGAAGTTCTCTTCTTACTTCTCTCACCAAGGTTATTGAGCAACTTCTACAAAACCAAATATTTGTTTTCTTATGGAAGTGTTTGAAGAGTTGCCAGAGTAGAAGTGTCCTTGCAGCTAGAAAACCAGGCACCTCTTTTCTTTGAATCAATTCCCTAAGATTACATGGTGCATATTAACTGCACTGAAGACCCACGATATGGGTGTCTGTGTGTCTGAAAGATGAGGATGCATGTACAGCATTGCTTCCAAGTCAATAAACACCTACTCTACCCACGATAAAGAGACCAAAAAGCAAAACATTCTTAGCTTGGAAACAATGGGAAGGGATGCCCATGTTCCAGAGATGATATGACATATATTACCATCTTCTCATTGGTTAATTTTGACCCAAGTTGGCTGTTTGACAAAGGATTCAGATTCCCATTATACTTGGAGAGTTGTTTAGAGAGGTGTGGTTATGAAAACATCATCTCAGTCAGTGAAATTAGACAGTTCAAAGACTGCAAAATATCTTTCTGCTGATGTTAGGAAGGCAGTGCTTGGTGAAGCCATTTCTGTTAATTACAGTGATGGGAAGGTGGCCTGGGTTGGAAAGTTCTGTATTAGCCCCACAAGAACTATAACCTGGGTTTTGAGATTAAGCACAGTCAATGTTGATAACCACGTCAAGATATAACTAAGGTTGATTACCCCAACCTTCTAAAGAACCTGCTAGAAGATGGGCTTTGTCAAGGGATGCTTTAGAATTGTATATTAGATCATGCATCCCCTGATGGCCCCATGGACATGACATCCTGTTATGCTTTGAACAAGCAACCCAACCCTTAGTTTAGTCTGTAACCTTTGCAAGATCAGTAAGGACCTGTGCACTGCTTCACCTTAGCCACATGCCTATTCCACTGAGCTCAAGGTAGCTCTTTCTAGACTCAGGGTCTTCCTGTTTTTTAAATATGCATAATTTATCTCTCTCTCTCTCTCTCTCTCTCTCTCTCTCTCTCTCTCTCTCCCCCCGTGTGTGTGTGTGTGTGTGTGTGTGTGTGTGTGTGTGTGTGTGTGTGTTTACCATATTATTGTGGGTGCCTGTGGAGGTCAGAAGATGGTGTTAGATCCCCTGGAACTAGAACTGGAGACAGTTGTAAACCATCCAACATGGGTTCTGGGAAACACACTCAGATACTCTGCAAATGCAGTAAGTGTTTTTAAGTGCTCAAACATCTCTCCAATTCCTGGTCTTTTTCTAGTCCATGACTTCTGTAACGTTTCCTGTTAGTGTTTTAAAAAACTGGTTTCATGTTTCAGTCATCAGAAGGCATTTCCCATCTGAAAAGTCGCTGTCCTTCACCATGTTCACCACTCTTTGCAGTCATCTCATGTATTTGTTTAGTTGTTGGAGTGTCTGTTTCTATTAACCAGGATGTATGCACAGCCAGACCAGTGCCCTGGACCTCCTGACTTCCTCTGTTTTTTCAGCATGCAGTGCATTGTACGATAAAAATACACACATGTAGTAGACATTTGGGGAGGAAGGTGCAACGAAGGAGTATGGGGAAGGGGTGGAGCGAGGAAAAAGGAGTAAGAAGAAAGGGAAGGAAGAAGCTAGAAGGAAGCATGAGAGAAAAGGTAGAGAAGGAAAGAGAGAAGTGAAGGAGGAAGGGAGAGAGGGAGGGAGGGGTGGGCAGTGGAGAAAGTTAAAAGGAAATAAGCCCACTGGCAAGTCTCTCAGATGGCAAATGCTTATTTGGGTGAATGGTCTTAGGCCAGCCTGTGAGGAGTTGGGGTTGTGAGAAATAGTGTGTTTGATTGTGTATGTGAAGTTAGTCTGTGTGTGATGCTGGGACATGATACCATGGATGGGTAACTATAAACAACAGAGACTTATGGGGTTATGTTCCCAGATCCAGGCCATGGCCAGTTTTGCATCTTGAAGTCATGATCTCTTTTTTAAAATGGTACCTTGTGGCTACAACTTTGTCCGCACATTGCAGAAGGAATAGATAGACAAAAATAGACAGCTCTCCCAACACTTCATAAGGTTACTAATTCCCTCCAACAGGGATACAGCCTCATGCCTAAATCACCTCCTAGAAACCCCCTGTTAATGCTGTAAGGGTGCGAGTTTAGTTTAGGCACACACACATTCAAATGCTGGCATGCATGAAGCTCTGTGACAGCGACAGACAAACAACCAGAAGTGATGCCTGAAGGCAGAGATGGTTCCATTGAAGACTTTACCACTACTATCTTTGGGGCTAGAAAGCAGTAAAATTCACACCGCATGTCCTCACCACTAACATGAGCGAATGCACACCCCATGAGGGAAGGGAGCCATACAGTGTTCACCTGAAGTGCAATAGGCCCCCAGCCCACACATTCTTTACTTTGGATTGACCCAAAGCTTCCCTTTCTCTGTGCTTAAATCTTCTCTATTCTTTCTCAAGTTAATGGCATATAGCATTCTGGTTTTGAAATGAACATCAAGCTTCTCACTTTGTATCTTATAAACAACTCAGAAATTTCCTACAAAGCGTTGCTCAGAAGCCTCCTCAAAGAAATAACTTTCTGTTGCAGTTTGAGAGCAGGGCTAAGGAAATGGCTAGGTGAGTAATGTGCTTGGCTTAAAGACATGAGGACCAGAGTTCTGTCTCTAGAAGTCATGTGGAAGAGCAGGGCATGGGTACTTTATTCCTGCTGGGGGAGAGGTAGAGACAGAAAACTCCATGGGCTCCTAACCAGCCAGCCTAGCCTACTTGGCTAGTTCCAGGCTAGTGAGTGACCCTGATGTGGAAAACAAAGTGGGTGGTATCCTGAAGAACAATGCTTGAGGTTGATCTCTGACCTCTATTTGTGTGCATACCCAGGCATACTCACCCAGAAACATGCCCACACATGTACACATAGAGAAAGTTTTAGGGAAAGTCTCCTTTCATGCTTAGTTTCACCCTCACATTATAGCAGAGGGAGGACTCGTTGGATTCTGCAGCCACCATTGTGTGGCTGGGTACAGAGGTTCTTATGGAGCTGCTTTGATTGGCACGTGTGGAGCCATTCAACTTCTGTCATCAAGCCCAAGCACTAGTGTGGTGAGAGGGCCCATTATACCAGAACTGAATCATCAGAGATTCCACTGCTATATGTACAAGTGTGCTTTATGATGCAATGGTAACCTGGGCTACATTGACACTTGTGTGGTGACCATGAAGGTGGTGCTTTGCATAATGGAAAAGTCATAATCATCATAATCATGAATTAAATATATCTAGGTTCACTTAGTTCAGAGAAAAGAAATTTACACCCCAGAAGCAGACTGAAATTTATGCTTTTGAACATTACTATACACATATGCATCTTTTCTTTATGTAGATAGCACTTTCTTTTGAGTGAATATATTTATTATAAAATCTGTATACATAGAATCTCTCTCTCTGCGTGCATGTGTGTATGTGTATATGTGTGTAACTTTGAACACAAAGCAGAATTCCTATGTATAGTGCAGTACACTGTTCCCAAGCTTATTGTCTTTTGGGTTATCTTCCTTTATTATCAGCCTTGAATATTCAAGTCAATTGCATGATTTTATGGATTGTGTGTTGCCCAATTTTAGGCGTTCACACTGAATTCCGTGTGTGCCTTGAAATTCTTTTTATATTACTATTGAGGACCTTCTTAACTATGGTGATGTCCTACAGGGGTGTGGGATCTCCCAATCTTGGGAACTTGTTTGCTCATAGCAAAAGCCACACATTTCAGAAGACTAGAGAACCCAAGGTCTGCCCTGTTAGTCTGTGTTCTGCCCAGTAACTCATAGCCTAGGTATGTTCTCTCTCTCCCTTGTTCCCTTCCCCCACTTCCCCATCTTGTGATAGCTACTGTTTACAGTGTCTGAAGGGCAAAGCACACTGGCACAATATCATATCTTATCCTTCTGTAAAAAGACCATTGGTATTTCTTATTGAAGACTCTGCTTTAGGGGCTGAGTGTGGCTCAGTAGATATAATACTTGCTCTGGAAGTGTAAAGACCAACACTCATGTACAAGGCCAGGGAGCATCATCACCAATGCTCATGTACAAGGCTAAGCATCATCATCACCAATGCTCATGTACAAGGCCAAGCAGCAGCATCACCAATGCTCATGTACAAGGCTAAGCAGCAGCATCACCAATGCTCATGTACAAGGCCAAGCAGCAGCATCACCAATGCTCATGTACAAGGCTAAGCATCATCATCACCAATGCTCATGTACAAGGCTAAGCATCATCATCACCAATGCTCATGCACAAGGCCAGACAGCATCATCAGCAACACTCATGTACAAGGCCAGACAGCTTCATCACCAACGCTCATGTACAAAGCCAAGCATTGCAGCTCATGCTTCCATCCCTACCCTAGGGGCATAGGGACAGGAGGATCCCCGGAATGCACTGGATAGACAAATCAGAGAGCTCCAGGCTTGATGAGACACCCTGTCTCAAAAAATTGGGTGCAGAGTGACTAAGAAAGATACCTGACATTTATCACAGACTTACATGACACACAAACACACGTTGTGTGCACATATACATACATTAAGTCATACACACTCCACACACACAAATATTTATTGACAGAGCCTGCTTTATCAGTGTTCCTCTGCCATTTGTCTCTCCCTTTCTCATCTTGTAACTAAACTGTCATTTCCTTTCCATGTTTCATGCTCCACTTACTCTGTACTTTGGCCCATATGGATGGCTGTACCTTGAATTTCCTTCCACTTGACTGTACATCCTTTCTGCCTTCAAAGACTGCCAAAATCCTGCCACCTTCACAAACGCTTCCCCAATTCTCTCATCCAGAATCCTTCCCCTTCTTTCTCTTGGGCTAAAGTTCCTATGGCATTGTCTCTAACTTCTGCCTCTCCATCCCCTTCCCCTCCAACTGCCATTGCCTGTCACATAGTAAGTGCTTAGTAAATACTGAGAAAAGAACTGGAAAACCCGGAGCCATATGCCACATGCCCTTCAGCTGCCTGAGACAACTAGATGCCTACATTCCAAACTTAGGATGTCTCTCTCACTCATTAAGAAGTTGACAAGCTGCCTAACTGTTTGAACAGCTTCCAACACATTATAAATGTTTGGATAAAGCCGCCATCAATGCACAGTCATTGCACAGCCAATAAAAACTGACCTTGGCTTTCTTTCCTCTATTGGCATGTTTCTTTTTGCATCTTCTCCAAAGGCAATAGGAGAAAGGTGAACAACTAGGCAAGGGGGATATTTACATAGGCATTTTATTTAGGACTGATAGAAACAGGAATTGATAGAACCTGGACTTGATAGAAAGCACCATTGTGATTGTGTGTCAGTGTAACACGATAGAAGTCATTTTGATGTTATATCATGGTTACTAGCTCCTTGAGGGTAAATGCTTATCAATTTCATGTTATTTGGACCATACAGATTGCAGAGTACAGTTTCTGAACCCCTATAGTTTTCATATGTAGACGTTGTCATCATTTAGATATGAAGTTCCTGAAGATTCACGTGCTGAGAGCTTGATGTTCAAAGCAGTAGTATGCAGAGGTGATCGGTTCTTGAGGACCCTGACATCATCAGTGGATATATAACTGATGGTTTCATACTTCCTGGATTATTAGTAGATAATAGAACCTTGTTGAGGGAAGTAGATCCTTGGATGCATGCCCTTAAATATGTTCTCTGCTCCTTTCTCTACCCCACTCCCTTATTTAAAGGAGTTGGTCTCTGGACAAATACCCTTTGAATCTACACCTTGGCCTCCACCCTATCCCCTTTTTTGAAGAGGTGGGTCTCTGGATTCATGGCCCTGGATTCTGCATCTTGCCTTCTACTCCTTTATCAGGAACAGAGAACAAAGAGTGCAAGCATGCTTGAGCTCAGCTTTTTTCTTCTACTCTCATAGAGTTCCTAAGGAGTGCCACCCACAATGTGTTCTGTCTTCAGAACTTCAAAAAATGTAATGGAGATCTTCTCCAGACATGAGCATAGACCACCTTGACCCTAGATAACCCTAAGACTCTGCAATATGGATGGATTAGAAATCATGTCTGGAGCTCAAATACATCTATAGTTTTCCTAAATAATTGGGTATTTGGGTGGTTTGTCTCATTGATGTATCTTTATTTAACACTCTCACTAGTTTATTGAAGTAAGACATCTCCATTGAGAAAATTACCATGAATGAGTGAAGACATTAGTGGGTCATAAACATGAAATGGTTTTCTTTCCCTTGCTTACTACTTCCAGTGGCTAGATAGCCTATTTCCCCCATATCCTTTAATAATATCCTGATCATATTTTGTAACTTTCTGTTAATTTCGGTTATCCACATAAACTCTCAATTGGTATTTATGCCTTAGTTATTCCCTTATTTGCATTTAAATTTATTTTAATGATATTCTAAAACTCAGATGGGGGCGACAATGGAGCCTCTGGGCTTAGCAGCTATTAAAAAGGGGCCCCTTGGTACCCATAAGGAAAGTAACTGCAAGAAGGCAGTCATTGGGGCAGGGTCATTTTCAAAAGTATTGCATTAGCGCTCTCCGGAGGAACAGAACCAATAGAATGAATATGTATCAGAAGGGAAATTATTAGGCTGATATACTCAGTATGATCTAGGTAGTCCAAAGTGCTTCACAATGGGGAGGCTGGCAACCTGGTAGCTGCTTGGCCCATGAGGCTGGGTATCTTAGCAGTCCCTAACTGATACTGAAGGCCTGGAACATTCCTGGAGAGCTTCCATCTTCAGTCCACACCAAAATCGTGATGAACCTGAGATCTGATGCTAGCAAAGGAATACAGCATCAGCAGCCAGAGAGGAAAATTCAGCAGTGAGATGTGAAATGTGAGTCTTTCCCCCATGTCTCCTTTTCTCTGGGATGCCACTTAGAGGCCGCCCCTTCTGAGCAGGTCTTCCTCATTTAAACCATCGGATCAGGAAAACCTTTCACTAGCGGCTTTATTTGTTAGTTGATTCCAGATCCAGTCAAGCTGACAGTCAAGGTTAGTCATCAGAAAGACCTTGGTTACAATTTCTTAGAAGTTTCTTCACTTTCCCTGATAGTCACGCTTGCCAGAAAGCAGTATCCCATTATCCTCCCCAATTTGCATTTGCCCCAAGTCCTCCCTCAGTCTGTCTCCTGGTGGAATGCAGAATTGTTTTCAGACATCAACCATATTACGGCATCAGCAGACATTTAACCAGGAAAGAGCTCCCAGCTTCCCTTCCCTGTCACTAGTAAGTTCTTCTGTTAACATGGGCCTGCAGCTCCAAATGTGACCACTCTTACATTTGGGATCCATTTGTCTGCTTAAATGCACTGGCAGAGAGTAGAGGAGATGGCTGGGTGGGTAAGAGAAGCGTTTGCACTACAAGCTGGTAACCCATTTTCAGATGACCTCCAAATAAGTACAAACCACACACAAAAATATATACTAACATCTATGAAAATAAATTTTAAGAAATTATTGCTAGATTTCTCTTGAGATATATCTCTGCACTATCATACATTTAAACACACACACACACACACACACACACACACACCTATATATGTGAGGGCGGGGCAGGGCAAGATAGGATCTGGGAGACAGTACTCAGATGGTAAAGGATTTGTAACCATAAGACCTGAGTTCTATCCCCAGAACTTATGTGAAAGCCAGACATGAGGGTGTCCATTTGTAATTTCAGTGTCCAGGAGATCATGACAAGAGAATTCTTGGGGCTCAGTGGCCAGCCTAGCCTACCTGGTGAGATCCAGATAAATGACAGACCATTTTCAAAAAGGCAAGCTGTTCTCCTTCCTAAGAACGACCCTCAAAGTTATCCTCTGATTTGTATATGCATGTGCCCATGCATGCAAGCACACACACACACACACACACACACACACACACACATTCATGCATGCATGCACGCACGCACGCACACAAATTCAAAGAAAGACAGAGACAGTCTCTTGAATTGAGAGTTTTTAATTTTAATTCCATTGACTTTTGGAAGCTCTCTACATTTGGTGGATCCAGAGAGCTTAGTGCTGTGTCTGATTTCCCACAGGTCAGTGTAATAACTGACCCATTTTCAAAGCAGATGTGCTCTAACACTCCTCCTCTCCCCCGTTGAAGAAGCAGAGCTAGTTTCTCGTGGACCCAAACAGGGCTTCTTAACGGAGATTTATAACATCAAAAGGGATTACATGAGAACAGAGTAATTATCCTCCATGTATGACTATCAACCCAATTTGCAAAGGAGTGAAATTAAACTGCAGTTAATTACAGGGACAGTTTCAACTTTGTGAGCCAATTAGGGCTCATTGGTTGTAAGCAACACATAGCCCCTACCCCGCCCATGCACCACTTTATTAAAAAAAAAAAAAGATACTTATTAGCAATGACCAGGGAGCTTATGGGGTTGACAGGAAGCTGCACAGCTGTGTTGGTGGCAAATGTGGCACACAAACACCACAAGGTTGCATCCATCGGAAAAAAAGATCCTGGTGACAATTTCAGTTTTTGTGTTACCAAGCTGCAGTATTGGGTCTCAGGAGAACAACTCCCATTGGCCAAGCCCTGGACATATAGACCTCACCTCAGGCTTGACTTCGCCTCAAGAGATAAGGATGTTCTTTAACTTCCACAGAGGGCAGGAGAGACACTCCCTGGGAGTCCTTATCAACACTGCATATAATGGGGGAGCTGTCACTCTCCTAGGGAATGCTCCCCTTAAGAAAGAGAAGCAGTTGACAGGCAGTTCATGTGTCTTCTCCATTCACTTTGCCTGTAGAAGTCACCTTTCCTTCGCGTGAAATGTTTCAGAATGTCCCTCCACTTCATCCCAGGAGCCTCATGTGTTTTTTCCATGTGACCACAGCAACCAAACCATCTCTTGCATGCATTCCTTTTGGCATAATGCTGCTAATACAGACCCAGTATTTACTCTTCTGTTTCTTCACTTGTCTTATTCTTTGGGTGACATCTTAAACTTGCACACATCTAGATTACCTTTTCTGCTACTTATAGATTTCTTTTTAAAAAATGTGATATGAGTTATCTTCAATTTGTTGTTATGGTGTACATGTGTCTGTGTACATGTGTGTGTGAAGAAACAGGAATGTATTATGATATGTGTGTGTAGAGGTCAAAGGACTGTGGGGTCAGTTCTTACCATCTACATTTGCCTGGGTTCTGGGAATCGAACTCAGGTTGCTAGGCTTGCCTAAACATGCTTTTACCCAACACTGAGACATCTCTAAAGACCATCAAAGATTTCCTATCTCATTCTAGACTGTCCACAAAGCTAAAAAGGCACACCCCATACTTTCTGTGCCTTTGGACCTGTTACTATCAGTGCTTCAAGGATTAGTAGACAACTCTATATGGAATGCAGGACTCTCATCTACCCTGTCCTAATGCATCAAAATAATTCTCTGATTTAAAAAAAATCTTACTTCCTTGAAGCCCCAGGCAAGTCTCTAAAACTTCTGTTGTCTCCAGAGACTCTTGTATGAAGGAAAATAATTGGTATCACTTTGTGATTCCTGATTTCACCAGCATTCAACTGACTGTAAATGTGTCTCACATTCTCATCTGTGTCCCCTATCATCCTCCCCTGTTGACCTCAGGTTAATGCATCATATGAAGTTGGATGCACCTTATAAATTCTCCATCATCAGAGTAATGTGACTTCAATGATGTACCACATTTAAAATGAGCTCTGTTACAAAAGGAAGATGGGGGGGTGGTCCCAGAAACCTGTGTCTGTTGGTGGTGTGAGTGGTTTTTAAAATCTGTTCTTGAGGTCTGATGTCTAATTGTCATTAACAGCAAGCAGCAGCCTCTCTTCCACCAGAACAGCTTGCAAGGTTCCTGGATCTCTATGAAATCTTGAGGTTTCCATAGCAGGCATCTCAGCTGAGATGGCTCCTGTGAGGAGTTCTGAAGATTAAAGGGGAGTTGGCAGTGCAGGAGAGATTGGAATGTGGATGAACCATGGTCAAGTTCAATATCACATTCCTGCGGCTTATTCTACTCATGGGAGCTAAATAAGGATAACATCCCCAGAATCTTAGATTAACTCAGAGAACAGTGGAATGGCAAATCTCAGCTGTTTGTAGGAAGGATTTATTTTCTGTCTCTCCTAATCACCTGTCAGTCTGAGGCAAGCCATCTCTATATGCTGCTTTCCTGAGGGAAGAAGCCAAAACACTCCATCCTGGCTGCTGTAGTTCAACACTTGCTGCTGTCCCTTGTATCCATGGGAGATAGTTTATTCTCTATCAGAGTAAGAGTGATGATAGACCTGACCCAGGGGTATAGATTTAGATTACCCCAAATTCCATATGTGGCCATAGTCTGGTGGAGTGTTTATAGTATCAGAATATAGAAAGTCATAAATTAGTGCACTATTCAGACACAATGATGGAAACACCAAGGAGTCAAGTTAAAGCAAAGTGAAATCCCAGCTACAGGGCTCAGACTCTGATAGCATTCTCAGCCTTTTAGATGGTGGGATGTATCTGCTAAGGACTTACCTAATGGTGGCCACAAAGATGCAAGCCCACATATAGAGGTGTGCAATACAAAGGCTACTAAGAGGGCTAAAGATGGCTCAAGATAATTTGGTTCTAGATTGCAACATTTCAACATTTCCACAGAGGCTGGGCTCTATCAGTGAATCAGCCTTGTGGAAGGTTAGCATGAGGGGTGATTCTCTTACTTCACACTGCTCACTGCCCTGCTAGAGAAAATACGCCCTGATGAATATGGTGCCTGCATATGGCACTGGTATTTCTTAAACCGTAGTGAGAGTAGACTATTCTAGTAACATTCTTAAGGCACATATTCTGGTTATTAAATCTGGGGTGGATCTGAGCCTCTGCTTCCAGCTTTCAAGTGCTCCTGCTGCTAAGTGGAGCATGCTCTGAGCAGCAAGGGTGCGAACTAGGAGCCACATCTAGAACTGCATCTAGTAGAGAAATGAGACAGGTCACAACTCTGGATGGATTGGGAGAATATTGATGTGTGGGAGCTAACATTATTTGAGTGGTGACTATCACCAACTGTTCACCATGATAAAAGCAGACCATGCATACTTATTTCTTTTGTACAGCTAGAGTGTTGTAAGCTTAGAGACGTGGGGTCAACAAGATGGCTCTGTCAGTGAAGTGCTTGCCTCACAAATGTAAGGTCTTAAACTCCATCCCCAGAACCCATGTGAATTGTTGTGTACGGTAGAAGCCCTGAGGATTCTCCCATCCACTGTTTTCTCCCTAGACTCCTGACTGTGGAGGGAAGTCTTCAGTTTCTGCTCTGCAATGACATTTCAGGAACTGAAGACAGGCTTCCCTTTCCCTGTTCCTTGGAGTTGCCAGGCTTATACAATAAGCCTGATGATTTCTGTGTGGCTTGGGTCCCCAAGCTGTGACTCTACAGGTGCAGTGTATTTTTATGTTAATAAGTACTTCATTACTGTGCTTTCTTGAAAGATGTTGAGGAGTGTTCCTCCTTTGATACTATTCATAGTTAGCCATTAGATTTTCATAGTTAACCACTAGATATTCATAGTTAGGCATTAGATTGTAGCTGGGGTTTTCCTGTGTCCACCCAGCTCCTGCAGCTGCTCAGACCCAAGTAAACACACAGAGACTTATATTACTTATAAACTGTATGGCTATGGTAGGCTTCTTGCTATCTAGTTTGTATATCTTAAACTAACCCATTTCTATTAATCTATAAGTTGCCATGTGGTTTGTGGCCTACTGGTACTTTTACTTCTTGCTTCCTCTGTGTCTGGCTGGAGACTCCTGACTCAGCCTCCCTGTTCCCAGAATTCTCTTCTCTTTTTCCCGCCTATACTTCCTGCCTGGCTGCTGGCCAATCAACATTTTATTTATTAACCAATCAGAGCAACACAGTCACAGCATACAGAGTTGTGGTATTGTATTCCCCCAAATATTGTACATGCTAATAAACTTATCTGGGGTCAGAGACAGAACAACCACAATATTAAACATAGAGGATAGGCAGTGGTAGCACATGCCTTTAATCCTAGCATTCCAGAGGCAGAAATCCATGTGTTCAAGGATATAGACAGGCATGGTGACTCATCACGCCTTTAATCCCAGAAAGCAAGCCTTTAATCACAGGGAGTGGTGGTAGAAAGCAGAAAGGTATGTAAGGTGTGAGGACCAGAAACCACAAGCATTTGGCTGATTAAGTTTTCAGGCTTTGGAGCAACACAGTTCATCTGAGATTCATTCTGGATGAGGACTCAGAGGTTTCCAGTCTGAGGAAATAGGACCAGCTGAGAAATTGGCAAGGTGAGATAGCTGTGGCTTGTTCTGTCTCTCTGATCTACCATCATTGACCCCAATAATTGGCCTCGGGTTTGATTTTATTAATAAGAACTTTTAAGATTCATGCTACACAGAGTGATATCCACAGCATTAGATATTCATAGTTAGTTACTAAATATGCTGCCTGACCATGGGAAATCCAACCCCATCCAAATATTTCAAGATTTCTGAATCTGTAGTGTCTACATGGACAAATGTGTATGCAGTGTTTAAGACATGTTCAGACTTTACATTGCATTAAGATTAGTTAAAAGAAACTTGTAAAGGGTCTGGAGAGGTGACTCAGCAATTAGCACTTGCTGCTCTTGCAGGGGATTTCAGTTTGGTTCCCAGTGACTACATGGTATCTCACAACCATCTAATTCCAGTCACCTTTTGACCTCCATGGCTACTGCACATACATGATGCAAATATATACCTGCTCATGAAACATCCATACACCTGAAATAAAAATAAATAAATCTTTTTAAAAAAGAAACCCTCCAAGTTTTTCTTATAGTTGTAGCTTTTTCTTTCTAGAGAGATAATGGCTGGTTGGTTCATTTTCAGTTACATTCATCACTGTTCTGCATCATCAATCCCTTAACATACCTGCTTTATTCTTCAAGTTTAGGTCTTTGATTATGCAGGAAAGGGGATCCTTGGCCAACATTCCTCATCAATATTCCACATCACATAGCAGCAGCAGTGAATAAAGTGCTTCTTCACAGGCACCTTCCTACTTCTCTAAGTACAGCCTTGCTCTAGGTGCACTATGATGGGGCACAAGGACGGTTCCTCATTCTTCTGCCTTGATCTCAAGAGAGAAGCTGATTGTAGTTTTTCCTGGAACAGTCTTCAAGGAAACTTGTGATGAGGAGTATAAGACAATAACCAGTCAAGCAGGGCTGGATTGCAAAGCAATATTTCTGAGAATAAAGTCTTGGAGAGGCCAGTGATGCCAGAGAGAGCTCCGCTCGCTCCTCTTCCCTGTTGTCTCCTCATCAGCACCTCTGCCTAAAGGGTGCATGTGACTGACTCGTGACAGAAACCTAAAGGAGCCATCTGGACACCCAGCTGGGCCCCTGGCTGACCAGTGCATTCCCCTCCCCAAACCTGACTCCAGTTTCTGTCAAGCCCTTGAAAAGCCCCCAGACAAGCAAGCAGCTTGTTGCCATCCTATTGAGGACCCCTTTGTGCTCTCTCTCACTCTTCTCCCTCTCTCCTCCTAAGCTCCTATCTATGAATCCATAATAAAATCTCTCTAAGGCTCTCTCTTTTGTCCTCTAATTTCATTGTTCACAGTTGTGAGACAAGAACTCAAAAGCCATTGCCTTCAGGTGACTTTGGTGACTGCCAAATGTCCGAGACCCTGACTTCCCAAGACAGACTCTGTCATTCTCAAAGATAACCCAGTATGCTGGTATCACCTGGGATTGGTGCAGTGCTTCCTTTGTATAGATTAGAGGCCCTGGTATTCTCATGCAACTAAGATGTGTTGCTGAGAACATCACCAGTGCAAGCACAAATCATAAAGACAGGGGCTGCACATGCACCCAGCCTGGAAATATCCCGGCCAGCAGAGAGCTTAGTCACCTTCAGGAGTAGACAGCACTTGTCTTTCCCTTCGTTTCTCCTCCCTTCCTCATTCCCCTTTCCCTCCTTTCCACTTCACTCTTTCTTTTGAAATAGGATCTTATTCTCTATCCTGGAATACACAGCCATCCTCCTGCCTCATCTTCCCCATTGTAGCAATGATAGGCATGAGCCACTCTGTTTGGTAGCTAGGAATCAGACATTAAAGGGACAAGTCATTTTTTCTGCTAAGAAGTGCCAGTATGACAGTAACATAGTGTCCCGTGGTGGTGCCAGAGGTGGTACAGCAAGGGTACACACTAGTACACCTCCACTTAGATACTTCTTTTTCTAAGTACAATGGAAAGATAGGGTAGACTTTTAAATTGGAGAGGAATCTGAGTACACACACACACACACACACACACACACACACACACACACACACAGGTTCCTGCATATATGTAGCTGTCCAGTCCTGTCCTGCCCGTGGTCTGGACAAATCTCTCTCACCCTCCAGTCCTGCAGCTGCTCAGAACCAAATGAACACACAGAGGCTTATATTAATTAAAGCTGCATGGCCTAATGGCTCAGGCTTCTTGCTATCTATTTCTTATATCTTAAATTAACCCATTTCTATAAATCTATACCTTGCCACATGGCTCGTGGCTTACAGGTACTTTACATCCTGCTCCTCATGACGACGGCTGGCAGTGTCTCCTGACTCAGCCTTCTACTTCCCACAATTCTCCTCTTTGCTGATCCCGCCTATACTATACTTTATGCCTGGCTACTGGCCAATCTGCATTTTATTTATCCATCAATCATAGCAACATATTTTCATAGCATACAGAAAGGCATCCACAGCACATATATACATGTGAAACTTATCTGACACTTAAGCAGAGATGCAGTGGTTAAGGGTCTGAGGCCAGGCAGTAAAGGTACCAGTGAGTAGCTGGTGCTACTGTTAGAGATTTCAGATGGTGGTGGCTATGCTTCTGTGGCAGGGCTCAAGGAGCAGAAAGAGACAGAAAGTCCATTTTGGGTATCAAGAAGGGGACTCCCTTTTAGACTCACTATAAGAGCAGAAAATCACCTTCTTTTTACAAAGAAATTTCAGAACTGATCAATACTTTGGGTTAACAGGTAATGTTGATACTACTGACATCTTATATCTTTTTCATGTAGCACCTGCCCAGGGCCAGAAGGCAGAGTAGATTCTATCCAGGGGTGCTTGAAGACACTCTGTACAGGCTCTTCCTGCCAGTTGCTTTCTAATGAGTCCAGTGACCTCGAAGATAAGAGCTGCCTCTGTGTTGTAGGATCACTTCCCTGTGTAGAACCAAGGAAGCACAAATGGCTCTGCCTTCCTGGGAGCCACAGTGCTTTCTTTACTGGAGACTATCTGTGAGTTTCATTAGCATGCCATTGACTTCCTCTTGATCCATTAATGGGGACCACACAGTGTTGAGCAAAGCAAAGTTTTTACTTTACCCATTGAGCTATATCCCTAACCCTGGACTCTTTCCAAAGATTCTACACAGTGGGTTGTCAGTAAAGTTGCAGAAGGGTTTCCCTGAGAAAAGAAGCTGCATTGCATGGAACTGTCTCAGTGGGGAAATGGCTCAGTCAGCAAAGTCTTTACCACACAAGCATGAGGACCTGAGTTCTGGTCCCCAGTGCCCACATACATATTGGGAAGCAACAAGACATGTATGTACTCCTAGCACAGTTGGAGAGGATGTTTGTCATCACAGTGTGACATGTGTTTGCTCCCCCATGAAACCCGTTCTTTGGCTTCTCTCTCCCCTCCTGGTCCATCATGACCTTTGGCGATGATCACAAATCAATGCCCATTTGATCAGTAGGATTTTTTTCCCAAATGTAAATATGCTAATTATCTAAGTGTTTATTATGGGGTTGGAGTTGTAATAAAGACAGGATATGTTTATAACCATCCCTTTGGTCAAATTTGTTAACATTCTTTAGGAGAAAGGAAAATTACCCTGGCTTAATCTTTAAAATTTCCAAGCTAGCATTGCTTACATAAGACCCCATAGTTAGGAATTCAGGAACTCTACCACCAAGAGAAACTACCTCCTTTTAAGAGGGATAACTGCCTGTGAGTTGAAAAGGTGGAAAGGCAGAGAGCCCTCAGTTTACATTTACCTTCATGGCCTGGGACCAGTGCAAGGCTTGATCAAAGCAATGTTTTCATTCTTAACTCTGACTCCAGGTTCCATGTAGACTTCTTCCATCTCTGAGCCTCTCTTCGAACACCTTGGATTTTTCAGGTTTTATATCTTACTGTAGCTCAGAGATGCTAGCTGCCCTGTTCTCTGCTTAGATACCCTTCTAGCCTAGATGATTTTTGCCTTGCTGGAAAATGCACCTCTGTGAGTTAAGGGAGTTGGATTATGGAAAGGTTTTGCTATAAGGCTTATTCAGAATATTCTGAAATGTTTTAGAGGGAGACAGATTTCTCTCTCTCTCTCTCTCTCTCTCTCTCTCTCTCTCTCTCACACACACACACACACACACACACACACACACACACACACACATACAGAAAGGCATGTGTGTGTGTGTGAGAGAGAGAGAGAGAAATAGAGAGAGAGAGAGAGAGAGAGAGAGAGAGAAGGAGAATATGTGCACACCTGTGATATATGTCCTTGCATGTGCGTGTGCGTGTGTGTGTGTGTGTGTGTGTGTAAGAGAGAGAGAGAGAGAGAGAGAGAGAGAGAGAGAGAGAGAGAGAGAAGGAGAATATGTGCACACCTGTGATATATGTCCTTGCATGTGCATGTGTGTATGTGTGTGTGTGTGTATGGGTGGGTGGGTGGGTGTGCGCGCGCGCGCACATGTGCACTCACCTATGTAGACACATGTAGAGGGCAGATGTTGACATTTGGATGCCTTTGTAAATCACTTCTCCATCTTTTGTTAAGCAATCTCTCTCACTGGAGCTGGACCTTCCTGCTTTTCCCAGACTAGCTGGTCAGAAAGCCACAGGGATCTTCCTGTCCGAATTCCCAGAACTGGGGTTATAGTTGTAAACTGACACTGTCAGCTTTTATGTGAGTGTTCAAGAACTGAACTGAGATCTCCATGTTTGCAAAGCAAAGTTTTTACTTTACCCATTGAGCTATATCCCTAACCCTGGACTCTTTCCAAAGATTCTACACAGTGGGTTGTCAGTAAAGTTGCAGAAGGGTTTCCCTGAGAAAAGAAGCTGCATTGCATGGAACTCTCTCAGTGGGAAAATGGCTCAGTCAGCAAAGTCTTTACCACACAAGCATGAGGACCTGAGTTCTGGTCCCCAGTGCCCACATACACATCAGGAAGCAACAAGACATGTATGTACTCCTAGCACTAGGGAACAGAGACAAGAGGATGCCAAGAGCTCCCTGGCCAGCCAGTCTAGAGAAAACAGTGAACTCTATTTTGGTGAGAGACTCCTGTCTGAAAAAGAAACATAATGGGGAGAGTGATATAAGGATATCAGTCTCCAAGCTCCACATGCACATGCCACATGTGTACACATGCACACAGAGGTACACACACACACACATACACACACACACACACACACACACACACACACACACACACACGAACATGTACTCACATAAGCACTATGCATAGAGAGGGGTTATTAGGATAGCTCAAGATAAAATGGTCATGTAGGCATTTCAGGACCAAAAGTCCAGGACACTTGCTCTATAAACATTAAAGTTTACACAGGAGTGAAACTTTCAGTGTCTGATTGTTTTCCCTGGTGCTTCTATGTCAGCTCATCACGAATTTGAGCTCTTGAGGACTAGAACACAAATGGCCTTTCTGTTTCTGTGGCCCCAATACCAGTGCAGTGTGTGACACCTGAGCCCCCGGAGGCTGCTTGGCCCTCCATTCACCATGTTAAAGGGGACCCTCATTTCATGGTACTGGGGTGATACTTTGCAGACAGGGAGGTACACCTGGGTCACTGTGTAAATGATTGCAGGAAGTTCCCCTGATCGTTTTGAAAGGACTGAAGACTGTCTAGACAGACACAGAAGAGCAGCTGAAGAAGGCTCCACTTCCCACGAGGGAATCCTTGCCTCTGAATGGTCTCTGAGATCCTGGGCTTTTAGCAAACTAAGGTTGTGGAACACTGTAATTTAGTGTGTCTGCCTTCAAAAGCATTGCATGTGAGTTCAACCCCAATCTTGTGATCAGATTTTGAACACTGGTATAGGTGGTATTTTCTTATTTTCCAATATTGTTGTTTCAGTTGCCCAATTTGTTTTTCATCTCTCCTTCCTTCCCCTCCTCTTTTCTCTCTTTCCCTTCTCTCCCCTTTCTTTCTTGACAGAATCACAGTCACCCATATCCCAGTCTGGCCATGATCTACTGTGTAGCTCACACTGACCTTAAACTTCGGATTTTCAGGCTCCCATCTCCCAAGTGCTTGGATTGTAGGCATGCACCAACTCCCCTGTTTTTATGCAGTGCTAGGAACTGGACTCTGGGCTTGATGCAAGTATGGCAAGCACTTTACTAATGAAGCCATACCTTTAGCCCCTGGAGATGCTTTTTTAGTTAACTTCATATGTCCCAGGGAAGAATAGATGCTTAGAAAACTCCTAATTACAATTTTGTCTGCTGCACCTGAGCCCTGTCCTAACTTACCATGGGCCTTCATGATAGTTATTTTACCTTTCTAAACCTCTCTTTCCTTGTTTGTATCATAGGGATGACAGAGCCATTGCTTGGCTGGACACACCCCTCATCAGTACCAAATGGTCCCTGATGCTGCTGCTGTTGCTTCTCAACTTCACCTACCTTGAATTCTGTTGCATTTGACCAGCAGTGATGGCACATGCATACTTTGATGGTTATTAGTTAAGAGCTTATATTTGCAGAGGATGATGGGAAGGGGTGATTAAATATAGGTTATTCAGTTTAAACTAATTAATTTTTTAACAGCCTGCCCATCTGTCAGAGAAGTGACAGGAGGCATTCCAACAGGACTGGGTTGAATTAAATTAGGAGATAAAAGTAATAATAGTGGCTTCCCTCCAAATGAGATGGCAGAATCTATGTCCCCCAGCTCCACTATTGATGCTTTATCCTGAGATGTTCACATCTGGGCCAGTAATCTCGTATGTGCTCTCTCATCTAACTGATACAATCCTTGTATAATAGCCTGCCCAAGAGATGCTTTTAATAGTCAGATTATGTGCCCTGAAAGATGACTTCAGTGAGTAAAGGCTCTTGTCTGAGGATCTGAGTTCCATCCCAGGACTTACATGGTGTAGAAAAGAACCAACCCCATTTTCATGCTTTCTCTCTCTCTCTGTCTCTCTCTCTCTCTGTGTCTCCCTGTCTCTCTCTCTCTCATGGATTTTTTTATTGAAGTTATTTTTTTATACTTTACTGTATTTCTTCCTCCTTTCCAGTATTGAATGAAATCTTAGAAACACAGTAAAGATGGAAGTCTGGTCCTGTAATTTCATATAACTGGGCCTGTTATCTCTCTCTCTCTAACTCCGCTATCTCTTGAATCCTTTATGTCCTGGGTTTCAAATACTCCACTTTTCACTGTTTCTACTCTAGCCTTGGAAACAAGTGCTCTTTCTTCTGCTGCAGATAATTCTGCCTCCATTAACTGACAAGGTCTATCCTAGTGTCTTTTCAATTTAGTCTCTAAGGTAGGCTTTCCTGGGCCCTAAAGTAAGTATCCCTAGCTCCTTCAGTCTCACTGTGTTAAGTGCATCTGTACTAGGATGGCTTCTTGCTAAATTGCTTGGTACCTCTTAGTGACATCTCTCATTGTAAGGTGATATCGACTATAAGAGGCTTTCCACATTTAATATCTCAGTTGAGGCTTATAGCACCTTTGTTAGGAAGACACAGCCTGAAAGCACTCAATGGTATAGATCAGTGGTTCTCAACCTGTGGGTCACAGCCCTTTTGGGGGTCGAATGACCCACTCACAGAGATTGCCTAAGACCATTGGAAAGCACAGATATTTACATTACAGTTCATACCAGTAGCAAAATTACAGTTATGAAGTAGCAACGGAAATAATTTTGTGATTGGGGGTCACCACAACATGAGGAACTGTATTCAAAGGTTGTAGTATTAGGAAGGTTGAGAACCACTGGTAGAGATGAAGAGTCCAGAGCTCACCACAATAACTTTGAATGGAAGAACTTGATCTATGCTGGTTAATTTTAACTGTCAACTTGACACAATCTAGAATCACCTGGGAAAAGAATCTTAATGTGAATTATCTAGATCAAGTTGGCCTGTGAACATGTCTGTGGCAATTGCCTTGATTGTTAACTGACGTAGGAAAACACAGTCCTCTATGTGTAGCACCATTCCCTAGGCAGGGGCTCCTGGGCTGTGTGGGGTGCATGAGAGGAGAAAGTTAGCTGACCACAAACAAATAGGCAAGGATCCATACCCTTATTCTCTCTGCTCTTGATGGCAGATGTAATACTTTATATTCCTGCCTTGACTCCCCCACAATGATGGACTGCAACCTGGAATTACAAGTCAAATAAACCATTTCCTCCATCAGCAGCTTCTTGTCACAAAATTTATGATAGCAGCAATAATGAAACTAGAACTTAGTATGAATCGTAGGCTTCTTATGGCAATCTCAGGACTCTTTTGGCTTAAATACTGCACCTTGAAGGTTCTCTATATCATGGTCTATAAACTTTGTGTGTGTCTAGGAATAGATATCATTCATGAAGTACTTGAACACATTTCCACTGTATGCAGGTCGTGTACCACACTTTGTCCTGAAACAGTCCAAGTCCTTTCTTATCTGCTCAAGGAACTCACAAGGTAGTGTGCTACTTTCCTTGGGATGCTATGTGAAGGGATACCTACTGAGTTGGTAACAGTTATTAAAATGTATTGCCTTACAGTTCTGCGATGAGAATACTCACATATCAAGGTGTCAGCATGAACACGTTTCTCTGAAACCTACCAAAAAGTCCTTGCTGGGTTCTTCCTGCCCTCTGGTAAATTGTTAGCAGCAATATTCACTGTCTGGATTCTGTGTAATGTCTCTCTACACCCTCATGGTGCCTCAGCACTCCCCCCATGTCTTCACAGCTTCCTCATTCTCTGTTTCTATATAGGTTGCTCTAGAAATATTCATCATATCAGATTACAAACCATCCTGATAACTTTATCTAAGCTTGATAAGTTCAACAAAAACCTCTGTATGAAGTTTCTGAGTGGAAGGAAAATGCTATGGCTCATAGAAAGGCAGTTAAGATGGCATTATTCTTCAGAGGAATTTTATTAGAGCTACTGAGAGCATACTGGCTGTAGGCGACCTGGAAGGGACCCTGTAGTGGAAGAGGACTAAAAGAGGTAGCCATCACAGATAACATGATGATAAGGGCCCTGAAGGGAGAGAGCCTTCCATTCCCTTCAGCTCCTAGAGTGTTTGGAGAGTTAGAACTTCACACCAGATACAATATGATTGGGCCTGAAGGAAGAGACAGACTGTCAGCTAGCAGTTTCTTCCAAATCTGGGGAATAAAGCTGGGCTTCTCACTCTC